>NC_079221.1:8012349-8093748 GCF_029633865.1 Lampris incognitus | reverse complement strand
CTTAAAGAACAGCTGGAAATACTGGGATCAACTATAAAAAAACAAACAACTGACGACCAGATTTCACTAGAAGAACTAACAGACAAACTCCAAAGTCTCAAATCGGAAAGAAAAAAAAGAGAGAAAAGCCTGTGGCCCTGACAGCACCAGGACTGAAATGCTCAAACACAGTTCTCTTGAGCTGCAGAAGGCCCTGCTTAAACTGCCCAACCTGGTTCCTACAAGCTGGCTGCTGTCCTGACGCCTGGGACAGGGGGCTTATATCCCCAATGTACAAGAGGGGAGATAAATCCGACCCCAATAACGACCGAGGCATCTGTGTGAGCAGTAACCTGGGGCAGGTTTTCCGCTGTATTCTTAACACCTGCGTACAGGCCTTCCTTACCGAACACAGTGTCTGGAGAAAGAGTCAGACTGGCTTTCTACCAAATCACCACCCTACGGATCACATTTACAACCCTACGCAACCTAATTAATCAATATGTTCACCAATAAATGAATAAATAAATAAAGGAAAAATATCTGCATGCTTCATTGATTTTAAGAAAGCATTCGATTCGATCAGGCGCGATGGCTTATACTATAAAATCATCCAAAGTGGCGGAGGGGGTAGAGTATTTGACATAATCAAATCTATATATTTGGAAAATACGTGCGGCGTAAAACTTGGCAACAAAGGAACAGGATAGTTCATTCAAGGGCGAGGGGTGAGATAAGGCTGCAGTTTGAGTCCAACCCTGTTCAATATTCACATTAATGAGTTAGCGGTGTTACTGGAACAATCTGCAGCTGCTGGCCGCACCCTAAACAACACAGAAGTTAAATTCTTGCTCGATGCAGATGACCTGGTGCTACTGTCACCCACAGAACAGGGTCTACAGCAGCATCTGGATCTACCAGAGAAATACTGTCAGATCCGCGCTGTGGCAGTAAATTTCAAAAAGACAAAAGTTATGATCATCCAGAAGAAGCCCAGGTGTCAGGAAACTATACACCTATTTACTCTAGGTAACACCGCCCTAGAGCACACGTCAAATTATGATTACCTGGGACTGAAGGTCAGTGCATCGGGAAGCTTTGGTCTGGCAGTGAATGCACTTAAAGAGAAAGCCCGAAGAGCTTTCTATGCAATAAAAAGAAAATTCTATAGAACAGACACCCCAATTAAAATGTGGACCAAAATCCTTGACAGCGTCGTCCTGCCCATTGAAGCGTATGGAAATGAAGTATGGGGTCCACTCAGTCAGCAAGACTACACGAATACGTCTGCATGCAGGGCTTCTGTTGGACAAACATCCAACAGAAGCCCTGCATGCATAACTCTGTCGAAAATTTCTAAATGTACAAAGAAAACGCCAACAAATGCATGCAGCGCAGAATTAGGCTGTTTCCCATTGATTGATTACTTAATCATTACAGAATTGAATTGCACTGAGAGAGAGAGAGAGAGAGAGAGAGAGGAGAGAGAGAGAGAGAGAGAGAGAGAGAGAGAGAGAGAGAGAGAGAGGAGAGAGAGAGAGAGAGAGAGAGCGAAAGCGAAAGATAGACTGATACCTTGCCCTTTCTGGATGAGTAGGTGTTCATCATTTTTACACTCCCTCGGGGCCGACGAACCGCCTAAAACGCGCATTGTTTTGAGCGCTGCGCGAAGTAGTCCGTCCGTTCGTTAGTTAGCACGAACCATTGTGTGTAACTCGGTTTTTAAAAATAATAGGCTTTACGGGGCGTCCGGGTAGCTTAGCGGTCTATTCCGTTGCCCACCAACAAATCCCGGTTCGAATCCCCTGGTTGCTTCCGGCTTGGTCGGGCGTACCTACAGACACAATTGGCCGTGTCTGCGGGTGGGAAGCCGGTGTTGGGTATGTGCCCTGGTCGCCGCAGTAGCGCCTCCTCTGGTCGATCGGAGCGCCTGTTCGGGGGGAAGGGGTAGCGTGATCCGCCCATGCGCTACATCCCCCCTGGCGAAACATGTCAGGTGAGAAGAAGCGGCTGGCAACTCCGCATACCGGAGGAGGCACGTGGTAGTCTGCAGCCCTCCCCGGACCGGCAGAGGAGGTGGAGCAGCGACCGGCATGGCTCGGAAGAGCGGGGTAATCGGCCGGATACAATTGGGGAGAAAAGGGGGGGGGGATGAGAAGAAAAATAACGAATAGGCTTTACGGGGGTCGGTTCGTAAGTATGGGCATTTGTAAATTTGGCGTTCGTAACCCGGGACTACCTGTACAAGGCACAACAGACAAATCTTACTCGTTCTGCCTTGAATGATTGCAGATGGGCGTCGGCATGCCCACGATCCAGCGCCGTGTTTGTCTGCAGCTAATCAGATGTGTCACGCTCTAACAATTACCACCTTCCGGCCACTGCGGAATAAGGTATATGGCTGTCACCCAAAACCCCATGGCACACCTGGACTTGCCTCACAGCACACCAGTGTACCGTGGCACACCGTTCGGGAACCACTGGACTGGATGAACAGGTGGCTGGTGGCTGGATGATTTTACTGTGGCAGTTGGTGGACTCTGAACTTGTGTGTGTGTGCACGTAACCAGCGCTGTGATTAACGTTTAACTGCAGGAAAACCAAGACGTAAATGTGCTCAACACCGAATCCCGCGTTACAGCGTTCCAGTGAAAAAGCCTAAAGAAATACTTTGGAGATAGTCAAGTTAATGAGTAACTCCATGGTCAACCGAATTGTATTGCATCATTCACATCACACTTCTCAGATATTGAACCGCTATTCGGCACACACGATAAGAAGCTGTGAGCATTTTATTGAAAATGCCACGTTACTCTGCTTTTACTTCAACGATTTGGTCGCTGATAATGATAACATGAACTCTCACATTGTACGGCACTGCAATAGCTGATAGCATGACTTTGCCTGTCTCTGTCCAGTGAGAGGGGAAACTCCACAATATGGGGGCCAGGGCTCACAGATCAACTTGATACCTGCCATTTCTGGGCGACTTGATGACATTTTGTGGAAACACAATGGGAGCAAGGTGGTCGAGTTCGACGGCAGAGAGCAAAGGGTGTATGGCACGTACGCCAACAGGGTCATCCTGGACTGGCACACGGCAGAGCTCACCATCAAGGACCTCAGCGATGAAGACAGCGGAGTATATGACTTAGAAGCAACCAAAGAGGGCGTACTGCAACTTTCACAGCACAAGGTGGAGGTCATTGGTAAGTCTTCATATTCAGGTTCCTTTGTATACAGGAATGATTTTGTCATCACTCCCCATTGGTGCTCCATTCTCAACCGGTGAAAGACTGAATAACAGCTGTTACAAACGAGCACCCCCCCCCCCAAAAAACCCCAATACGGACATTTAAATCAGGGTTTGTTCAATGTCCCTTGCCCATTCACGGCTTGACTGAGCAGTTGTGTTGACACACCTTTAAGCTGCTGAGCAGGTTTCAAATGCACCAAAGGGACACACCCTTGCACGACAAAAAAAGCTGCATGATAACAAACAATAATAGCACACTGTTTTCTCCCTTTATCTACATTTTCCTGAAGCGGGGTTCATCGAGGTAGAGGCAGGACCTTTTCCACCATGCCATGTGCATGTAGCGGGTCATTGCTGAGTCCACTTATCTTAAGAATCCCATCTGAAGCGTCTGCAATAGATTATAATAAACAACATTTTATTCATATAGCACCTTTCTAAAACAATGTTACAAAGTGCTTCACAAAAAAAATAATTTAACCCCCCCCCCCCAGATAAGACCAGACAAGACAGGGATAAGAGTAAGATCAAATAAGAGTAAAATTAAAAGCAGTAAAAATAAAAACAAATATCAAACATTTGTAAAAGCTTTCATAAAAAGAAACGTTTTAAGACGAGATTTAAAAGAAGCTAAAGACTTAGTTCGTCTTAGCTCAGCAGGAAGCGAGGTCCATAGTGTGGGGGCTCTGACAGCAAAAGCCCCGTCACCCTTTGTAACCAGCCGAGACCTGGGAATAGCTATGAGTGGATTGGTGCTGAATACCTGATGTCAGGTATTCAATCTGGAAAATCTCTGTATGAATTCTTATTCATGAATCACCTGGAAAAAATGATGTTCACCATCCCCACGTGACCACAATGGATAACAGGATACGTACCTTTTCGACTGCCATTTACACATAAACACACGCGTTACGCATCGCAATTCTTACGGTCTGTTCACACCAGACGCGGAGCGAATTTTTGTCTCGCGTTACGTGCGCGAGTTTGATCGCGGGATCATTTGTTTTTATTCGCGTTACTCGCGCGAGTTTGGCCGCACCCTCGAGTACGCGAACCCGCGAATCCTCTTCCGGGAAAGAGGAGAGGAGACTGCGACTCGCTGAGACTGGCTTCAGGAGAATCTCAGCGCTTCTCGCTCGAGTTGAATATTCTCAACTCGCGCGAAGACGCGAAGGACGCCAAATTCACGTATTCGTGCCACGTCATTCGCGTCACCCGGCGCGTCATTCGCGACGCGAATGGACGCTAATACGCGAATTCGCGCCCATTCGCGTCTTTGCATTGACTTCATATTGTAACGTGCACGGATAAGTAGACACGTTGGTCCTTGGCTAACGGGTCGGACCCTTTAGTCGACTGGTTAACGTTGTCGCTTGCGGCGTGGGAGACACGGGTTCGCGTCCCGGCCGTGGCGGTTCCGGGACTGCCCCTCGAATTCGCTACAATATGTAATCTCATCGCTCGAAAAAATTGCTTCGCGTTTGGTGTGAACACACCATTACACGGTTCATCTCAGTCAGAAAATATCACAATGGCATCATGTGCTGTACAAAAAAAGCACACATCCCAGGGCGCCCGAGTAGCGTAGCGTAGCCTTCTATTCCGCTGCCTACCAACACGGGGATCGGCGGTTCGAATCTCTGCGTTACCTCCGGCTTGGGCGGACGTCTCTACAGACACAATTGGCCGTGCCTGCGGATGGGAAGCCGGATGTGGGTATGTGTCCTGGTCTCTGCACTGGCGCCTCCTCTGGTCGGTCGGGGCGCCTGTTCGGGGATGGGGGGGACTAGCGTGATCCTCCCACGCGCTTTGTCCCCCTGGCGAAACGCCTCAGTGTCAGGTGAGAAGAAGCGGCTGGTGACTCCACATGTATGGGAGGAGGCATGTGGTAGTCTGCAGCCCTCCCCGGATCGGCAGAGAGGGTGGAGCAGCGACTGGGACGGCTCGGAAGAGTCGGGTAATTGGCCAGATACAACTGGGGAGAAAAGGGGGGGGGGCACAACATGCAGAACTCTAGGCGAAAAAGTCGCTGTGTGCAGACACAGTACCTATCCAATACACAAACTAAACACACACTGTAGACAGTAACACATACAATCTGATCGCGCGTCAAGCAGATACTGCAGATGACTTGAGGTACTACCAGTACACTGCACAAATAAGACTTTACCAGAGTGTGTAAGAGTGTGTGTCAATGTCTGAAAAAAAAATCTAGCATCAGTCCAGCTGGTGTGTGTAAAGTGGCAGTCTAGTGTGCATGTTTGAGTGCGTGTGGTTGAACAAAGGCTAAGAAAAAGAAAATATAGGTTACGCAAAGAGGAAACCGCACTGGCAAGATCATCGAGGCTTTCAGGAAGGAGGGGGGGGGGGGGGTTGGCTGCTATTCATATTGTCTTTTGAAAACTTTATCCTTGTCCGGGCGCCATTGCACCGGTCCAACGGACCTCATCCAGGCTGGTCGGCCGGGCTTTAGAGGGTTCCGCTAGGGAGGAAACGATAACGAGACTTATCAATTGTTCTGATTTAGATCAAGTGGCGGAGCCGACCATATCCTGCGTGTTTAGAGACAGCCGAAGCCCCAACACGTCGGACACCGAGGCGAGGCTGGTGTGCTCTGCAGAACCCCGCGGTGCCCCGGCCCCGATGGAGTTTTCCTGGAGGTTGCCCGGAGGGTCGCGGCCCGGTCCAGAGTTACCGGTATCCATCCAGGGAGAAGACGACGATACGGTCTACATATGCGTGGTTAGCAACCCGCTGAGCAACAAGACGGCAACGTACCGCGTCAAGAACTGCTACGCAGGTAAGACGCCCAGCAGCACGCGCGAGCGCCCTCGATTCTGGGTGTTTTAAACAAAGGATTGTCATCCAGAGAAAACAACAAAGCCACATTCCACCCGACCCTAGACGTCCGCGAGCGTAAGGAACTCCTTCCCTAAAACGAAAACCAGACAACCAACTCCCCTATTCTGGGCTGCAACCAAGTCATCGTAATCCTGCTCCTCCGCTTTGGGAGACGAGTTAACAGCCGCCCGCGTGGATCCGTGTGTCTACTGAACACTTATAACGTTTTGTTGTTGCTGTCCTAAACAGGTGTCGCGCTCCTCTATCTCTGCAGCGACCCGTCGAAATGTCCAGTACCGTGTATGAATGTGGTTGTTTTAAAGGGCGCGTCGCTGCCTTTAAACGGACGCTGAGCTGAAGACGCTGCTGTGACGTCACCGCATGCCTTACTCACGCCCTGCCCTTGTTTTGTGCAGCGGAAGGGGCATTATCGAGCTCATCGAAGCTGATTATTGGCCTCGTCGTCGCTCTGATCATTGTGGCGATCATCACGGCGGTGGCTGTCAAACTGCGTCCCTGGAGCCGCTGGCGCAAGACAGGTAACGTTGAAAGCGCAATCCGAGCCTTATGATTCACGCCACAGGGCACGTGGCAGTTTTATCCAGGCTTAAGCAACAAGCAGCTGGTTCGAAAGTGATCTTTACTCTCTGGCTTTAGGTTACTTGTGCTATTAAGGAGCAACTGGGGGCGTCCGGGTGGCGTAGCGGTCTACTCCGTTGCCTACCAACACGGGGATCGCCGGTTCGAATGCCCGTGTTACCTCCGGCTTCGTCGGTCGTCTCTACGGGCACAATTGACCGTGTCTGCGGGTGGGAAGCCGGAAGTGGGTATGTGTCCTGGTCGCGGCACTAGCGCCTCCTCTGGTCGGTCGGGGGGGACTAGCGTGATCCTCCTACGCGCTACATTCCCCTGGCGAAACTCCTCACTGACAGGTGAAAAGAAGCGGCTGGCGACTCCACATCAGAGCCCTAGAAAGAGAGAGTTGCGTCAATGAGGGGTCAGAACGCGAGAGGGTCACGTGGTTCATGTAGCCGCCATGTAGTTCCAAACGAAGCTTGGCGGGTCATTTAAATGAACTGCTTAGCCGCGATTTCTTGTAACTACTAACCAATATTTTCAGATTTTTGCGTTTACATATAGATATAGATATATTCCAACGTGACACATATTCTATGCGCACTGTTTAGGACTATCCGGGGCTCCCGTGATCCGCCATTGCTGTGGCCCATTGACGTCTACGGAGTTGACGTAACTCTCTCTTTCTAGGGCTCTGCTCCACATGTATGGGAGGAGGCACGTGGTAGTCTGCAGCCCTCCCCGGATCGGCAGAGGGGCCGGAGCAGCGACCGGGACGGCTCGAAAGAGTGGGATAATTGGGCAGATACAATTAGAGCGAAAAGAAAGGGGGGGGCAACTGAGCACAGACACAGCTAATGACACTTTACTCATGTGCAAAGTAGCACTGCTTATACAATGGTGTATTTGGTTGGGGGGGGGCACAACATGTGTTTATTACGTTTGCATTATGATGAGTGGCCCGTTTTTTTTTGGGGGGGGGGTCGAATCAACAGATCCATGTCAGGGCATCCACGTGAATTAAACTTTTGAACTTTTTGAGTTTTCGAATTTCAAAGATATTCAATCCGCCCGATTCGTGCAGAAAAGAAGACTGAAAGAGACTGGAGAGGTCTCTTAGAGGCGTGATGAAACGTATCTGTCAGTAAACGTTGGATCCAGATGAACTGATTCAACTTTCTTTGATGCTCTTTTCTTTTTACTTTTTTTTTTGGTGGGAATCAACAGATCCATGTCAGGGCATCCACGTGAATTAAACTTCTGAACTTTTTGAGTTTTTGAAAAAAAAAAATTCATTTTCTGATCCCTTGTTCACTATATGTTTACTGTGGTTCCAGTAAACACTGTGCAGCAAACGGAAACTGCTGAGGAGAAGCCATCGTTGGACCCCAACCCAGAAGGTATCCATAACTTTCCGGCCTCAATCACAGAAAAACCAATAAATGCATCTTTGCTCATGATAAGCTGGGCAGTACTTCAGACTCAGGATTTTCTATTTGTTGGAGTATTCCTACAATCCCAAACTTCCTTTATTTTGTGTATTTAGTTGCAGTACCTTTTTTCTAGCAGTATTGAGGAGAAAAAGTGTAATGGAGTTGGACAGAAAATCTGGAAAGATATGTGAAAGTTGTTTGCAACATAGCCCATAATCCATACCCGAACCCATTATGTGAAGAACCCTGGAGCACGATCGTTTAATTATTGTTATTGTTATTCTTTATTCTACAGAAGAAGGGAAGGCCCCAACAAAAAGTTATACAAACTCAACTTATTTACAATAACTGATGTATAATGTAATAGGTACAGTCATTTAATATTACAGCTCATGGAAGCTTATTCTTTTCAGGGCATGTGGCCAAAGTAGTAACAGAATACGAGGACAGGAACGTTGCCACAGACCTCAAGTCGCCAATTAAAACTCAATTTTCTAACCAATCTCCAGCAAGCCTGGTGAGAAGCTGCCCAACAAACACACGGACAGGTACTTTTTGTCTCGCTCTCTTAACATAAATCACCCATGGTGACCAAGCAATGGTTAATGATTTATCTTTATCTTTCTTATAACTATTATTGATGTTGACTACTTTGTGTTTCAGGGTCAGAGAACAGGCCAGATCAAAACCGTGAAACAGAACCTTTGCTCTCTACCAACCCTCCCAGCATTCAACCACTTGGCTCTCCTGAGGTGAAAAGTGAACGCAATGAAGGACCAACACAGAGAGGGCCCTCAGGATCCGGCTCAACTACTGCTGTAACGGTCAGCGGAGAGTCGAGGGAACAAAGTCAGGAGAAGTCCAGCACACCTGGACAGGCTAGTGTGAACCCTCCACAACCCAACCTGGGAACAAATAAGTCAGAGGAAGGAATAAATACTCAGGCTGGCATGACAGACGCTATCCACGGTAAAGATCAGGAAAATGACCACACCAGATTCTGAATATCCAGAGGAATCAGACAGCTATAGTGAGGCCAGTAGACTTAGTCAAGGGTCAGGTTCACCTACAGCAGGGGTCGGGAACCTTTTTGACTGGGAGAGCCATAAAAGCCAAATATTTCTAAATATATTTCATTGAGAGCCATATAGTATTTTTAACGTATAATAAATTAAATATGTCTTACTTTTAATGCGACTTCTGGTGCTGCATGGTTTTGCTGATGGCCTTGTAGTCTGGTTCATACGTGGTGAGGTTGAGCTTCATGCAGGCGTTGAGGCTTCCATCAGTTAAACGTGAGCGTAGGTTGGTCTTAATGTTCCTCATATGCGAGAAAGACTGTTCACATGCATATGTAGAGCCAAACATGGTCAATACGGCAATACTCACACGCTGCATTGTGTGGTATGTCACAGGAAGCTCGTTCCAAGTTTTAAGAATCAGCTGGTCTTCAGGTTGAAGATTTTTAATTTCTGTCCACTTGTGTTCCCTCGCCAGCTCTGCTCGCTGTCGCGCAAGACTTTCCAACTCTCCATTAAGTGACTTGAACTTACTCATCCACATGTCTGATGCCTTCAGGTCAGCAACTTCCAGCTCAAAGTCTCCGATAGAGACCCCGGGGATGCATGTCAGGTCGATTTTGTCCACTGCACACTCATGTGGATGAGTGATGAACTTGAAAAGACCAGTGCGCGCACGAAATTCTCCAAAACGTGCTTTGAATGACTGCAGGAGATTGAACGTAAAGCCAGCTAGCTGCTGGAGATCCAGATGTTGAGTGGAGTCACTTGCTAAGCATGCATCTCTAAATTGCTGCAGTCTTTCAAAGTGCAGAAGACGACCTGTTTCAATGTCCCTGAGAAAGACTTCCAGCTTGCTTTCAAATGCAAACACTGCTTGTTGAAGGGATGAGATTGTATTTCCAATACCTTGCATTTTCACATTGAGCTGGTTCAGATGGCCAGTTATGTCCACGAGATAGTGAAACTGCAGGAGCCAGTCAGTGTTGTCTAGCTCAGGATGCTTGACGCCTTTCATTTCAAGAAAAGTCCGGATTTCACTCAGGCAAGCTGCAAAACGGCTGAGCACCTTCCCCCTTGACAACCAACGCACGTTGCTGTGTAAAAGCAGACCGGGATAATGATTCCCAACTTCTTCTAACAGAGCTTTAAACTGGCGATCATTTAAAGCTCGGGCAACAATAAAGTTGACCACTCGAATGACCAGAGACATCACCTCGCCAAGCTCCTGGCCACACGTCTGAGCGCAAAGCGCCTCCTGGTGCAGGATGCAATGAAAACTTAGGATGGCTCTCTTTTCATGTTCACGGAGAAGCGCTACAAATCCTTTGTTCTTCCCCAACATACAGGGTGCACCATCAGTACAGACAGAAATAAGTTTATCCATCGGTAGTTTTTTTTCTTTAGCAAACTCCATGAAAGACATGAATAAATCCTCTCCTCTTGTTGTCCCTTTCATTGGCAAAACAGCCAAGCTTTCCTCACGCAGTGTGTCACCTGCAGCATACCTGGCAATGATACTGCACTGAGATAGATGGCTAACGTCTGTTGGCTCATCTAACGCGAGAGAAAAGTATGTCCCGGCGTTTATGTCCTTAATTTGTGTTTCCTCGACTTGATTTGCCATCATGATGCTACGATCGTGCACAGTTCTTGCTGACAGGGGCATGTCTTTTATTCGTTTGATTATCTTGTCTTTATTTGGGAAGTCATCAAACAGTTCATTGGCCACATCAAGCATGAATGTTTTGGCATACTCGCCATCTGTGAATGACTTTCCATTCCTTACTATTGCCAAAGCCCCCGCAAAGTTAGCGGAATTCCCGTCACCTTGCTTGGTCCACACACGTAGTTGCTGCTGACTCGTCTGCACTCTCCGCTGTAGCTCCTCGCATGCCCTTTTCCTGCTGTCCCCCGCTGGAGATTTCGATGCAAATGAAGCATGGTGCGTATCGAAGTGCCGCTTTATATTTGACCGTTTCATCGATGCAATTTTATCATTGCATATTAGACATACCGCAGATCCTGCTCTCTCCACAAATGCAAATTCCTCTGTGCACGCAGCCTGGAGTGCACGGTAATCATCGTCTTTTTTTCTTTTCGCCATCTTTTCCGTTACAAGGGTTGAAGCGGATAAACTAGTTGGCTATCTGATAAAATTGATTTCTTCACCTTTACAATGACCCGGACATGCTCGCGAGCCATTGGTTCCCGACCCGACCCACGGGTGACCCGTGACCCGTGAAATTTATCTTCAAAACTAATTTCTGTTTACTTTAAAATGACACAGTATTATTAAGAAATATCACAAGTATTTTAAAATCAGTTCCAAACTGATTTTTTTGAAAAAAAAAATAATTTTCAACTCAAAATTGTCTGGGAGCCATATGCCGTCACCGGAAGAGCCATATATGGCTCGCGAGCCATAGGTTCCCGACCGCTGACCTACAGGGACCCAACAGCCACAGAGCCCTACACAAAAGCCATTAAATTAACTTCAAGGGAAACTGAAGTTAAGGAAGCAGAGGTTAACTCAAGTTCGGGTTCAAAGAAAGTCGAATCAGTTCATCTGGATCCAACGTTTACTGACAGATACGTTTCATCACTCATCTAAGAGACCTCTTCAGTCTCAACTGACTGCAGAGTCTGAAGACTGAAGAGGATCTTAGAAGACTGAAGGAGCATCCCTGCAAACACAATTGGTGGGAAGCCGGATGTGGGTATGTGTCCTGGTCGCTGCACTAGCGCCTCCTCTGGTCGGTCGGGGCGCCTGTTCGGAGGGGAGGGGGAACTGGGGGGAAAAGCGTGATCCTCCCACGTGCTACGTCCCCCTGGTGAAACTCCTCACTGTCAGGTGAAAAGAAGCGGCTAGTGACTCCACAGGTAGTCTGCAGCCCTTCTGGATTGGCAGAGGGGGTGGAGCAGTGACCGGGACAGCTCGGAGGAGTGGGATGATTGGCCGGATACCATTGGGGAGAAAAGGTGGAGAAAAATCCACCCCCCCCCAAAAAAAAGAAGACTGAAAGAGATCTTAGCCTGGAGAGGTCTCTTAGATGAGTGATGAAACGTATCTGTCAGTAAACGTTGGATCCAGATGAACTGATTCAACTTTCTTTGATGCTCTTTTCTTTTTCTTTTTTTGGAATCAACAGAGCCATGTCAGGGCATCCATGTGAATTAAACTTCTGAACTTTTTGAGTTTTTGAATTTTCAAAGATATTCAATCCGCCCGATTCATGCAGCTGTCCAGTAGAGGGCTCACTACATACTACATTCTCAGTAATCAATTACAACACATTCTGCCGCTTTACACCATCACGAGGGCTTTAAGGTAATTATATGGAGGACGAGGTTAAAAGTGAACAATACATGGTGATACAAGGTGTTTTAGCAACAGTTTGCCTGGTGAGTTTTATAAGTTCAGTAGTGTTTTGCAGCACTGACCCTCAGCATTGACCCTCACCATCACTACTCAATGCATTTTTCATTTTCTGATCCTCTGTTCACTATATGTTTACTGTGGTTCCAGTAAACACTGTGCAGCAAACGGAAACTGCTGAGGAGAAGCCATCGTTGGACCCCAACCCAGAAGGTATCCATAACTTTCCGGCCTCAATCACAGAAAAACCAATAAATGCATCTTTGCTCATGATAAGCTGGGCAGTACTTCAGACTCGGGATTTTCTATTTGTTGGAGTATTCCTACAATCCCAAACTTCCTTTATTTTGTGTATAGAGTAATTCGTTTTTTGAGCAGTATTGAGGAGAAAAAGTGTAATGGAGTTGGACAGAAAATCTGGAAAGATATGTGAAAGTTGTTTGCAACATAGCCCATAATCCATACCTGAACCCATTATGTGAAGAACCCTGGAGCACGATCGTTTAATTATTGTTATTGTTATTCTTTATTCTACAGAAGAAGGGAAGGCCCCAACAAAAAGTTATACAAACTCAACTTATTTACAATAACTGATGTATAATGTAATAGGTAAAGTCATTTAATATTACAGCTCATGGAAGCTTATTCTTTTCAGGGCATGTGGCCAAAGTAGTAACAGAATACGAGGACAGGAACATTGCCACAGACCTCAAGTTGCCAATTAAAACTCAATTTTCTAACCAATCTCCAGCAAGCCTGGTGAGAAGCTGCCCAACAAACACACGGACAGGTACTTTTTGTCTCGCTCTCTTACCATAAATCACCCATGGTGACCAAGCAATGGTTAATGATTTATCTTTATCTTTCTTATAACTATTATTGATGTTGACTACTTTGTGTTTCAGGGTCAGAGAACAGGCCAGATCAAAACTGTGAAACAGAACCTTTGCTCTCTACCAACCCTCCCAGCACTCAACCACTTGGCTCTCCTGAGGTGAAAAGTGAACGCAATGAAGAACCAACACAGAGAGGGCCCTCAGGATCCGGCTCAACTACTGCTGTAACGGTCAGCGGAGAGTCGAGGGAACAAAGTCAGGAGAAGTCCAGCACACCTGGACAGGCTAGTGTGAACCCTCCACAACCCAACCTGGGAACAAATAAGTCAGAGGAAGGAATAAATACTCAGGCTGGCATGACAGACGCTATCCACGGTAAAGATCAGGAAAATGACCACACCAGTTCCTGAATATCTAGAGGAATCAGACAGCTATAGTGAGGCCAGTAGCCTTACACAAAATACACCACTTAACTGCAGCAATGTTGAGCACTGTGAGGCCCAGCCAGAGAAAGTCATTCCCGAATCCTCGCCAGATAGCCATTCAGACTCCAGCAAGCCACATCCTGAACAGGGCAGCACTAACCGTCATAGCAGCTCGAGTGAGTATTTTGATTCAACGCCATACCTCGCCGATAATGGAGCAGCTGAAAATGCGACTGAAAGGGACAATGGAAATGATGTGCAGTCTGAAAATGATAATGAGGAACCTGGAATTACGTGTAGTGGTAACAAAGAGGAGCAATTCTCTCAGAGAACATCGGGTTCAACCAGCGACGAAGAAGAAGCAGTCCGGTCGGATGTCAGCCAACAGACGAAGGACGGGAAAGCATCGTCAAAGGTGGAGGACGAAAAGAGACCAGAAGTGGGACAAGCTGTGACAGAGCAACAGAAAAAATGCGAAGGAGAGACAGACGGTGATGATGAAGAAGTGATGACAGCAGAGGAAGAAAAGGAGACAGGTCTACGGTCCGATAATGGGAAGGCAGAGGGCAGCTGTAACCAGAAGAGCCCTGAAGACAATCCAGAGAAAAACCAGACACAAGCCCCAGGAAATCTGGAAGACGAGGTCGACTAAAAAGGAGACGAGGATGCAAAGACAAATGGAGAAAAGAAAAGAAGTCGAGAGTGAGAATAATGACTGACAGAGATCTCGACGAAGCTTTGGCAACTGTCCGTGATTGAAAATTCGAACGTAGCACAAGGAGGGAGCGAGGCTATATTCACGTCTTAAAGGATAGCGACTTTTATTTATTTTATTTTTTTTACAACGTGGGTCTTATTTTTATAGTTTTTTGCCATAATGCATATTGGTTATTCTACTAGCCGGCTTGATTTTGCAGATTTTGGACACAGGATCGATGCTAGTCTCCGTTTTACAGGACAGCTGGACACGAGTGTTCAGTTTAACCCAGTTATCTATTCTGAAGCACATTGGGAAGTGAAACTGAAAGAGCAACTTAAAAGTGTCGTACTCGAAATGCCCAGTATCTTTTATTTATTTATTTTTTCCCCTTTCCAATGTTTCCCCCTTTTTCTCCCCAATTTGTATCCGGCCAATTACCCAGCTCCTCTTGAGCCGTCCCGTTCGCTGCTCCGCCTCCTCTCCGCCGATCCGGGGGCGCCCCGACCGACCAGAGGAGGCGCCATCCGACTTCCCACCCGCAGACACGGCCAATTGTGTCTGTAGGGACGCCCGACCAAGCCGGAGGTAACGCGGGGATTCGACCCGACGATCCCGCGTTGGTAGGCAACGGAATAGACCGCTACGCCACCCGGGCGCCCATGTCCAGTATTATTAAAGCTGGGGTTGGCAGTGTTTTATGACGTCACCGGGCAAAAATTCCATAATAACCTTTCAGCGTGTTTTAATTCAAGTGGTCTGACAGAAAACTAGACTCCTGCGCCTCCTAGTGGCTCTGTAGTCAGGCTTTTTAAAAAAAAAATCCATCCGGATTGATTAGCCAATCAAGGGTCAGTTAAGAGAGAGCGGGCATTCCTATTGGCTGTTCTACAAACGCAGACGCACGTACACACAATCAATTCGCGCCGCCCCGCCCCGCCCCGCCGGTCGCTTGTGGTTGTAACCCTAGAAACCAATATACCTGGGCGTCCGGCTAGCGTAGCGGTCTATTCCGTTGTCTACCAACACGGGGATCACAGGTTCGAATCCCCGTGTTACCTCCGGCTTAGTCGGGCGTCCCTACACAGTCCATCACATCTTACTTTATTCTGACACATAGGTAGGTCCATATTAAAGAGAAAAATACAACACAGGACAACAACACAAAATATAGCTGACAGCAGTTCACAGGTCCACAATGATTAAAACCTAAACAGACATTTGTTCCAGCGTTTCCAGAAATAAGAGGAGCGCCTTGTGTCACTTTGTGTAGGCTCAGTTAAGAGCATTATAATTACATTCTTGGAATCAATTAATCGACACATAAATTAATACATAATATTCCTCAACACAGCATGAAAAGTGGGAACATTTGTAGTCAAAAACATGTGACTTGCACTTGTCCATCTTGGAAGCTTGAGCAAGATTCCGAATGCATCATTATATGCTGTTATTATTATTATTATGCCTTATATATATATATATATATATATATATATATATATATATATATTTAAATATATAATCAAAATCTGTTAGTAGAGATTGAAGTTATTCTGAATCTGGTATTAAGCCATGTAAGATGCATCATGGGTATTTTATCAGTCTTACAAATCACTCTGAATAGACAGGTCGAGATTCCCAAGCAAATCTTTAATCAAACGTGAAAATGTCCCTGTCATTAGTTAATCTTTGGTGAAACAAATGGTGAAAAAGAAATGGGCCACCTGTATTAGGTGCAGGAACTAAATAAAATCCCATTCAATTTGACCACATTTGATTTGATAGCAGGCCTCCCGGCCCCCTCGAACATCACCAGTTGGATTTCAGGAGTTATGGGGTTTGAACTGTGCCTCACAGCACGCTGGTTTCTTGTGAGTTTATATGGAGAGTGACTGAAGTTTTATACAGCGAAGAAACATAAAAGGTGAATGTGATGGTCTTTTCATCAAAGACAAGAGAATACTGGAGACATGTCCTGCAGACAGAATACTCAAGTAGGGAAAAGAGCTTGAAATGGGAATGCTGAGAAGATTGGTTTCTCATAAAATCTAGTACAGAGTTAGATGTTTACAAGATGATCGTGGGTGGGCACTCGTATTTGATTCTGATACCACGTGTGCATGCTGTATGATCACATGACTAGGCAGTTTTGAAATCATATGGCCCAGATAACAAAATGGCTGTGGCCCGGACCCGTCCCACACCCGACACTTTCATCCGGCCCACATACCGCATGGAATGATGGCACTTGGGCGGTCCGCTCCTGGTTGCCAGATCTGAGCCAGAACCAAGCCATAGCAATGCCACGTGTGCCACATATTTGCCAAAGGTGGCCCATATCTATTTTGTGATACTTGGGCCATATTCACCATTTACCACACGGGCCACTTAAGGGTCACATCCAGATTACATGTTACCAAGAGCACCGCGTCTTTGCCATAAAAAGGCCCACATTTGATTTGGCATATTTGGGCCATCATTGCTGTTATACATGTAGGCCACTTCAGGCTCACATCCACTTTGTCAGGGCCAGAAGAAGTCCACGCAGTGCCGCATCATTGCCTGAAGTGGCCCACACCCAGACGCTACTGGGGATATAGAATAGGATTTGACTTTTGGTGATGCTCCAACAATTCCTCGATGCTCTTTAACACGTGACTTCGTGATTTCAGTGCACTACACATTTTATTTGAGTCTTTCAAGGCGTTAAGCCGAGTCAGTGATAATACACTGCATAATTTGCATGACTATTGTTTACACAAAGACACGTGTAAATGGTCTAACAGCTGTTGTTTTAATAGAGAGTAATTTGCATTCTGGTAGGTCATTGTGACGCAGTTCTGCAGTCTCGGGGCCCTGCGTGTTTTTCCTTTCTCTCTCTGTCATTTGCATCTTACCTTGCAGCTGTTTGTCGTTTTTATCTGCACCCTGACAATACGAGTGCAAGGGATTTTGTCCCCCCAAAATGTTTTAATCCCCTGATCACAAAAGCACATCCGTGTACTGCAGTGATTCTTTCACTCTTTCCACACTCCATGTATAAAACCCTGCGCAATTTATTGAAGGGGGGGGGGTAAGTGCAGAACCAGCAGATTATCAATTGAATGTGTGAAGCCTGGTAATCATCTCCGATCACATTTTTTTATTTTATTTTTACATTTCTTTAATTGGTGCTGTGCAACTGTTGCTTTGTGCAAGAAATTAAAGTTTAAACTGATCAAAATAAACGTCCAGAAAACGTCTGTTTGAGATATCGGGCGATTCTGCAGCGATCTGCCCATGTGCACTTACCTGAACGTGTCAGTAGGGGGCACTGTTTATTAGCATTTCCTGGAAAACACTGAACGGTGTTTTTTCAGATGAACACTTCGATTAGAGAACCGCCTTTGCGAGGATGTCAACATTGACATTCAATTCAAAATTGAAGGGCATCTTCATCTTTTAACACTGACTCAGTAAAAAATATATACGGAGGTAAAAAAAGATGCTGAGGTGCACAACAACTCTTTTCGCAGGACTGTCTTCCAAATCACTATGAGGTCAGATGTATTACAACAGTTTACATTAGCATTAGGCATTGATTTATGCCTTGATAGTTTTTATTTATAGTTTTGGCTAAGTGACAACCCATGCGTTATTGATGGCTTGGAGAACAAGTGCTGTGGTAAAGATTCGATCCCCGCCAGGCTTACACCCCAGGAGGCTGGTTATGTGGACACCAGAATTTGTTTTTCACCCTCCTCAACGAGTTTTGGCCCTGATTCCAAGAAGTGTTTGTCGGCGGATGCGACCACAGCATCGAGTCCATCTCTCTGTGCCTCTAGCTTGCACGAGGGACCGTTGCGTCACTTCCTGCGTATTAGCTAAAGGGGGACGTGCAGAATTCGATTTAAAATCTAGACAAACAAAATTTAACGACACGTCCGTGACAATAAAACGGTCACTTAAACTAACGGAGGTGTTCAGGTGACAACTTCGGCCCAACGCAGAGGGGCAGGTTCACCCCCCCCCCCTATAGCCAGGGGTGACGAGCTGGTAGGGATTTCTAAGGGAGCTAGGTAAGGGCCATGTGAAAAAGTCATGCATGATTAGTTTAACCCCTGAGTCACAGGGAAGTCTCTGATCTGCTACCAACTGACCTCTGGGTTCAGTGCACCAGCGAAGAAAATGAACACTATCGTATTTCCGCGGTCGTAACAAATACCGAGGGGATATTAGAATATTGAATTATTTGCGGGGACCAAGGCGCTGCCTCTTTAGATGAGGGTCACTCGGGCTCCACTTAGAGGTTGTTGACGTGTTGATGGCAGCAGGGGAGCTCACATTCTGATCCTGATACATAGTCCAGAACAAGGCTATGCTGTTTCCAGGATTTCCAAAAAACTCAATAATGGCATCGCAGTCCATATCTTACAGTAAAGCATCAATGGCTTTAATACAGGGATGGCCATTTCCTTATCCACATCCAATCGTAATGTCTCGCTGCAGTGTTATGTTTCCTCAGACAGAGGTCCAATTACCGTTTCCTCCCTAGATTTAGATTGTTTAGGTCCGCTTTGGGCCCTTGGCACTATTGATGAAGGGGGGTGGGGGGGGAGAGAGAGAGAGAGAGAGAGAGAGAGAGAGAGAGAGAGAGAGAGAGAGAGAGAGAGAGAGAGAGAGAGAGAGAGAGAGAGAGAGAGAGAGAGAGAGAAGAGAAAGAGAGAGAGACAGACAGACACAGAGAGAGAGACAGACAGACACAGAGAGAGAGAGGGGGGGGGGGAATGGGCCACCCTCCAGAACGAGCCTTTTATTCCAGGTTGATTAGCATGCTGGGTTGTTTAAATTGCCTCCTGGAGGGCTGACGTGGAATCAGACAATATCCTCTGGCTTTGGAGACTGGCCCCATTCCTTCTCATTTATTTTTATGCAGAGTAAGGACAGGGTCTTGGCAAAGCTCCACTGAGGAGGCAAAGCCTGGGGAGGCCAGACCCAGGCAGGTCAGGATAAATCAATTAATATCCGCTCAATAAAAGATTTACTTGAATTGCTCTTTCTCTGCCATAGTTAAGTGTGACAATGCAACCTGGATGCCCACAGTAATGGAATAATGAATGAGTCTTCTCTCTTATTATGGTCAAGGACCTGTATTATTAAGGCCCGATTTGTTTCTAGGCCCAGGTTTTTATGGAAATACCGGGAGCGACTGAGAAGGCATTGTTTGCTGCCGCCGTTGTTGTTATTGCGCTGTATTCCCTCGGCTCGCCTCCCAACAAGTATTGAGGTTTATGACTTGATTTGCATTCAACCCAATCTATTCACTCCACTTTTTAGCTAACATTTGGTCATCATGTAACATTTAAGAGAGCCCGAGGCAGACGACGTTTAGAGGCGAGGCAGGCACAAACTCGATGTCCATTTCCCATCCACAAGGGAAGACTTAGCCGTTGTACCACTTCCACACTTTACAACTGGGACACTTAACAACAGACCTAAAACTGACACCAATCAGCCAAAACATTAAAACCACTGACAGGTAAGTGAATAACACTGTTTATCTTGTTACAATGGCACCTGTCAAGGGGGGGGATATATTAGGCATCAAGTGAACAGTCAATTCTCGAGGTTGATATGTTGGAAGCAGGAAAAATGGGCAATCTGAGTGACTTTGACAAGGGCCAAATTGTGATGGCTGGACGACTGGGTCAAAGCATCTCCAAAACGGCAGGTCTTGCGGGGTGTTCTTGGTATACAGTGGTCAGTCCTTACCAAAAGTGGTCCAAGGAAGGACAACTGGTGAACTGGTGACGCGGTCATGCCCAAGACTCATTGATGGACGTGGGGGGTGAAGGCTAGCCCGTGTGGTCTAATCCCACAGAAGAGCTACTGTATCTCAAACTGCGGAACAAGTTAATGCTGGCTATGACAGACAGGTGTCAGAACACGCATCACAGCTTGCTGTGTATGGGGCTGCGTAGCTGCAGACCGGTGCCCATGATGACCCCTCTCCACCGCCAAAAGCACCTACAATGGGCACGTTAGCATCAGAACTGGACCATGGCGCAACGGAGGGAGGCGACGTTGTCTGATGAATCACATTTTCTTTTACATCATGTGGATGGCCGGGTGCACGTGCGCTGTTTACACGTGAATGTGCTGGAAAAACAAGCCCGTTCCATGGACGCCCCACCTCGCCACATACAGAACTTAAACGGTTGGCTACTAACGTCTTGGTGCCAGACACCAGAGGACACCTTCAAAGGTCTTGTGGAGTCCATGCCTCGACGGGTCAGAGCTGTTTCGACAGCACGGGGGGGACCTACAAAATATTAAGCATGTGGTCATAATGTTTTGGCTGACCGGTGTTTGAGAATAACGGAATGTAGTTCGATGTCGGTTCTGTCAGAAGTCCTTGATTGGAACGGTGCCTCTCCTGAACTGACTATGGCGTAGTGGGGGGAAACGACTCAAACGGCAAACTCATGGCTCATATTCATCCTCGTGATGGAGGCATCTTGGACGGATATAGTCTTGATGAGATCACTTTTGGGACAGATCCATTGCGGCTATTAAGCTGTCATTACTCCTCTAATAAGCAACTTAATTTGAGGATGTTATCCGCTGTCTGGTTCTGTTTGAAAAACAACGCTGTCTGTCAAACAAAACAAAACGCTGTTGTCATTTTCATAGTTGGCAGCCACAGTGTAAACACCGGTTATCCGACCTCCGCGCTGAACAAAGGTGAGCGTGGTGGAAGCTCTGGTTTGCGTGAGTCTGGTGGCGGATCCATTACCGTACACAGGACAACCCAAACCTAATTATCGAGTCTCACTACATGCCTCTGTGGTCTGGCTGGACTTTTGAAGCTCGGCGTGACTCCTTTGTGGCGGTACACTTACCCTGTCAATTTACAATTTCATTTAGCAGACGCTTTTATCCGAAGTGACGTGCATCCGAGAGGTTTGCGTTCACATTAGCATTAGGGGCCAGGCGGCGGAGAAATAGCTCAGCTCTCCAACGTTTACCGTAAAGCCAATATGAGAGGGGAATATTTTTTTTCCCCCAATGCAGCGAGAGAAAAAGTCTTTGCGTATTGCCTCGCATGTTTTCCTGATGGTTTTCATAGACGAGTTATTACAGAAAGACCCCCTCCCCAACTTGTTGCGTTGATCCTCATAACAATCAGAGCCCCCCCCCCCCATCTTGTTGTGTTGATCTTCATAACAATCAGTCAGTTGGACGGTGAGGGCGCGGAGCATGTCTCGACTGTTCATTGTACCTTAACAAGATAAAAGAAGACAGTGTGGTGACCCACATTTATATAACGAGAGACATTCACCTAAGAGGACGGTGTACCTTTAAGGGAAGAGGCGAGGGGTCAGATAATGCACTTCCGCTTCCGGTTCACAGTTCAGTGTCGTTGTCGAATGTATGACATGCTAAGTTGGAGCTAGTAAACTACCTCGACTACGTCTACTCTCATGTCTCCTGTCTCGTTGTTTTCTAACTCCACAACAGATTTTTTCTCCCCCATACAATAAAGCAGAATACTCTGGGATATAATGAGGGCAGCGTTGATTTATTGTTTGGCAATTTCCGAGCACCTTCCTTTGTTTGATTTTGGGATTATGCATAGTTGTTTATACATGTGTATTTTCCCCCAATTCAATTCAGTGTCCCTTAAAAGTAAGCAAGGGCTTGTGGTGGCTGGCCAGTAGAGGGCGCTGGGGCGCCGCCCCCTTCAAATTTCAAGAGATTAAATCTACTTAAACATGTTAAATATAATTTAGTTGTATAATGCAAATAAAAGTGTTTTTCAGTCTGTGAGCGTCTGTCAGCAGCCATTAAATATTGGTTCAAATGGTGTTTGGTTGATTTCTGTCTGAATACATATACTTCCTGGGTGAGGGGCGCCGGCCAAACCACACCTTATGTGAGCCCTCAAACTTGTGGCGAGCAGGTGACCCGAGGCTGCTGTCTGATTAGTTTCTTCAGATTTTCCAGGGGGCGCAGTTCTGCGCTGCCCCAGACACTCCCACTTTCATTGGCAGCGAACTGGTATCGTTTTAATGGTTTTTTGATCTAATGTGATAGGACAATTCTCGTGGCTGTCAATCATGTTCACACCCACCACGACGCCTCGTCTCGACTGTCAATCATCCACCGTCTACGAACCCTGATAGGCTACACTGTCCTTCTTAATAACTCGGTGACTGTGTGGACATTAAAGCAGCTGTCGGGTGTGCTGCGCCAAGGTAAATTGCGCCCCCCCCTCAAATTTTTAGCACCAGCCGCCACTGGACTGTCCCTTTAAAAGTAAGCAAGGGCTCTCGGAGCATTGACATCTCTGAAAGAGACGTTATCTGAAAGGGAAAACATCCGATGGATAACAGATTGATGTCTTTTTGTTGACATGTTCCCATCGCTACCACTCGTAATCTGGCTTCACAGCGTTTCATTCAAGACAGGCTGCACCATATCACGTTATTAGTTATAGATACGCCCCGTGCAAGTTGTTGACTATTCATGACGAGGCATGGAGAGGGGCTCGGCCGAGCTGTCACCAAGCTTATGTTTTCAATTTGCTCGCATTTTGAAAACAGCTCTGTAATCATTTGTAATTGGCTCCGGAGCGGAAAAATGTGCACTCCCTCTTTCTTCAAACAATCGCAAATTGCGCATCCTTTCGGCGCCGTGTAACGGGCACCGTCTCGGGAAAAACAACAACAACAACAACACGGGACACCGCTCTGTTTCTGTGTTGCTGTTGTCATGCGTGTGTGTGTGTGTGTGTGTGTTGCTGTAAAATCCACGTCTCAACAGGCGGCCCTTTATTCGAACAAGCCGCCCGGCTGGCTGTCAGTGCGCCGCGCTCAGGGCTCCATGCATGGCGCAGTCGCGCACTTGCGCAACCTGACGCAGCTCTCATCCGGCACAATGGGAAACAGCCACGGCGCACATGTCCGCCTCGCCCGCCTGATGGCGAGATTAAGGGCGAGACAAAAAGCCGAGTCTCGCTTTCCTCAGGCATGATGAGGGTCGACGGACAGACCACCGAGGGGGAACGGCTCGGCTGACGTTGTGACGTCGGAGCAGGTTATCAGTGATCTCTCTCTCTCTCTCTCTTTCTCACCCACCCCCCCTCTCTGTGTCTCTCACTCCCTCTCTCTCACCCACCCCCTCTGTCTCTCTCTCACTCCCTCTCACCCCCGCGTCTGTCTGTCTCGCTCCCTCTCTCACAACCCCCCCATCTCTCTCTCTCTTTCACGCCCTCTCTCACCCCCTCTCTGTCTCTCTAACCTCCCCTCTGCCGCTCACCCCGTCTCTCACCCACCGTCTCTCTCACTCCCCGTGTCTGTCTGTCTCTCTCTCTCTCTCACCCCCGTCTCTCGCTCTCACCAACCCCGTCTGTCTGTCTTACACCCTCTCTCACCCACCCCCCGTCTCTCACTCCCTCTGTCTCACCCCCCGCGTCTGTCTCTCTCACGCCCTCTCTCTCACCCGTCTCACTCTCTCTCTCTCTCACTGCCTCTCACCCCCCGTTTCTCTCTCTCAACCCCGTCTCTCTCTCTCACCCCTTCTGTCTCTCTCTCTCACCCCATCTCTCTCTCCCTCTTTCTTACCCCCCGTGCCTGTCTGTCTCTCTCGCTCTCTCACCCCCTCTCTCTCACACCCCTCTGTCTTTCTCTCTCACCCACGTCTGTCTGTCTGTCTCTCTCCCTCACCCCCCATGTCTGTCTATCCGTCTCTCTCTCTCTCTCTCTCTCTCCCTCTCTCGTGCTCTCGCTCTCTCGCGCTCTCTCTCTCTCTCTCTCTCTCTCTCTCTCTCTCTCTCTCTCTCTCTCTCTCTCTCTCTCTCTCTCTCTCTCTCTCTCTCTCTCTCTCTCTCTCTCAATCTTTCCGTCTGTGAGCTCCCTTATCCGGCACCTCGCCTCTCTCTGACGGTCAGACTTCCGGTTACTCACATCTCACGCCCCCCATCTCATAACTGAGATAAGAATACTCGACATCTTTACGACCACCAGGCCACATTCCGTTTTTTTTCTTCTATTAGCACTTCACAGAGAGGCATAATTTATAAAGGGTTTATGGGGCACTACTAATTACTTTATTAATAATAGTTAAGTCGTTCATCAATACGTTATAAATCAGTAATGAGGTGTCAAGACTTTTTGGGTTGCCTGTTTGGGAGCCCATGTGAGGGGAGTCTCGTTAGACAGTCTCTCAGAAACCATATGATTTGACAAAGCTGGCCCAACATTATCCATAACCCAACCCAGAGATGGGCAAATATACATAAAAATGTATCTTGTTACAAAATACTGGTGCCAGAAGATGTCTCAAGATAAAATACATGTATTTTTTATTTTCAAAATACAGGAAAATATATTTGCCATTCTGAATTTGTACAAAATGGCAGAGAATTCAGATTTTTATATATTTCATATTTATTTTTATAGTTTTTTCCCCGCTTCCGGTGTGGGCAGATGGCGGCGCGAATTCACGTTTGCGGCGGCCTCACCCAGTACCGTCCATGCAGCGTCTTTGTCCACGTCTGCGTCTAAGTCTGTGTCTTCGTTTGATGGCTGGGAGAGCTGGTGTTGGATCGGCTGGGAGAGCTTGGTCTGCTGCGTCCTGAGGGCCCAGGGACCACGGCCCTGCTTGGAGCTGCGCCCGAGGAAGTAACACTGAGGGCGGTCTGACAGGACGCGGAAGCGGGGCAGGCTAAGCTAACTGCTAGCCCATGCAGACCGGCGGTTCCGATAACACCAAGGGCGGTCTGGCGGCGGCCTCGCCTGGCGTGGACTATGGTGTTTTTGGTGTCGTCGTGTGGAGTGCGGGGAGGTGTGTGGAGGGTGTCTGGCCGGGAGAGCTGGTGTTGGATCGGCTGGGAGAGCCTGGTCTGCTGCGTCCTGAGGGCCCAGGGACCACGGCCCCTGCCTGGAGCGGCGCCCGAGGAGGAAGCACCGAGGGTGGTCTGACAGGACGCGGAAGCGGGGCAGGCTAAGCTAACCGCTAGCCCATGCAGACCGGCAGTTCCGACAGTCATCCTGGCTGGCGTTCGTTCGTTTTTGTATTTTGGATATATGTGTTAGTTTGGATATGTGTGTTCTTGTTTGGATGTGTGTCCTTGAAGCGCTTGTAGTTTTTGGATACGTGTTTTTGCACAATTTTTCGTGGATAATCCCACGAATGTCCCACGACACGAGCGACTCAGAGCGCCTGCGCAGTCCTCTGCAGGGCAGAACAGCTCCCCCCTCCACTACAGGCGAGGCCACGCGTTGAAACTGCGAATTCAAATAGCTAGTTTGCCACGAAACCAGCCGATTTTGTCAACAACGATAACAGTTTGACAAATTTGGGGTTAGGGTTAGGGTCCACTGAGAATAAAAGAAACGTCCGCCATTTTTTTTCTCTCTCGCGACAGCCAGCGCCTAGGTCACGTGATCACAGCCTGGCCCACGATTACGTGGGTTACGTACGAATTTTAGTGCGTTACTTTTCGTACGTTTTAGTACGACCAGGGAATGAGAACAGCCTGCCCTGACCTATAGCTTACGTTACAACTAGCCTAACGTTACATGTTTTTCCTCTGGTTTAGGATTTTCGTCCATTCATCAAAACGTCCAAGAGGAAAGCTACATTAAGTAATTACTTTGGTGCTGCACCACCTCCAAAGAAATGCCAGAGTGAACCTGTACATAAAAACGTGTATTCGCGGAAAAGTGGCTGCGGGAAGTAGCCTGGCTCCAAACAGATGGGGCCCGCACAGAGATGCGGTGCACAGCCGTGAAAATCCCAATCTCGCGGGTAAAAGCAGCGCCTTTTATAAAGGGACAAAAAATAAATTCAGTCATCCAGCTTTTGAAGAGCACGAGAAGAGTAAAGAGCACGTGAACATGGTGCAAACTACTGACAGCAGGTGCAGCAGGATCAAAACCGCTCGCCCTCTTGACACGTGGCAGGACAAACTGAATGCAGAGCAGCGTCAAGCATGTGTAATACTTTGCTGTTGGCCTTTCACAAAGCCAAACACGCACGCCCGATGCGTTCATGTGAGGAGGACATGGCGCTTTTCAAGAGGCTTGGAGTTAATGTCGGGACTGCATGTCACCCACGAGAAGGGGGGACCCGCATCATGCAGAGCATCGCACAGACAATCGGTTTAGAACATCTCATCTCATCTCATCTTCAGCTGCATCTCCGGGGTCGGGTCGCGGTGGCAGCAAGCTAAGTAGGGCACTCCAGACGTCCCTCTCCCCAGCAACGCCCTCCAGCTCCTTCTGGGGGATCCCAAGGCGTTCCCTGGCCAGACTGGACATGTAGTCCCTCCGGCGCGTTCTGGGTCTACCCCGGGGTCTCCTCCCAGTTGGCCGTGCCCGGTAAACCTCCAAAGGAAGGCGCCCAGGAGGCATCCTGATCAGATACCCGAACCATCTCAACTGGCTCCTTTCGATGCGAAGGAGCAGCGGCTCTACTCCAAGCCCCCCCTCCCAGTTTAAAACCGAGTGGAAAAATTGTAGGCAGCTGAATTTTATTTTGGGACGTGCTCTTTGATGGATCAGAAGACATAACACAACTGGAGCAGGAAATTGTGTACATTGTGTCTGTGTCTAGCTACGGAGTGTTTACCTCAGATTTCCTTGGATTAATTAATTTGGGTGTGAACCGAGCGGCACAGGACATAGTGAACGGACTGGAGCAGCTCTTCCATACTTGTGGTTTAGGGGATCAGTGGAAGATGAAGTTGGTCTCAGTGTGTGCAGACGGAGCAGCAGTCAACGTTGGCGTTTACAACGGGGTCGTTCCTAAATTGCGTCCGACGGTGGCGATCGGGGATTCCCTTGTGCATATAATCAGCCCAGTATCACGCCGTGTCAGTGTCACGGTTTGCTTCGCTCAAGCGTGAAAAGTACACCCGTTTACGAAGGTGCAGTGCCAGCAGGGGGCGATGGTTAACTCAATGCCAGCAACTCCCCACGGAGGAAAAGAAGCATGCTGCATTTTCCAAAATCCGTCCCCTAACCCTAACCCTAACCTGCCTTCACCTCTTAATCATCGTCCCCTGCTGGCACTGCACCTTCATACACGCGTGTACTTGTCACGCCTGAGCGAGGCAAGCCGTGACCCTGACACGTTGGACCGGCGGGTGTATTACACGCTTTGGCGTGATACCGGGTTGACTGTCCACACCCTCGAGAACTGCACAAAGTCAGCTGATCGCATGGTACCATACTGTGAGACAATTAATCGCTCTCAAGTTGCTGAGCTTTTATTGACAGAGAGGGGGCGCAAAAAGAACAGAACAACTAAAGAAGATACGCGATGAGAATGGCATTGCCTTTGTGAAACTTTCCTAGTTTCACAACATCAGATGGTCTGCACTGGAGGCAAGAGACTCTTGAAAATATGGAGGCTATTACCTGCCATTCAAATTTAAGTGGCTACAAGTGATGACAGTGACCTAAAACACATCTGCACCGAGCGATTTCAGTGTTTCCTAGCCAACGTGCTTGACACTGGAAACATTTTACAGTTCACCTCCCTCAGGTTCCAGCAAGATGAATTGACTATTGGTGAATGCAAAGATGAGCTCATGGTAGCTGCTGGACAGCTGACACTACTGCTTGACAGTGAAGACAAGTACAGCAAAGAGACTGTTTCAGATGCTGATGCTGACAGGGACAAGGCTGATGTATTGAGAGGCCCAATTCATGAGTTCGAAAGCAGATATGAATCCCTGAAGTCATGTGATCAATTTTTGAATTTTTGATCCCTCAACTTGGCCTCAAGAAATGCAAGACCTCCACAGTTTTGGCAACACAACACTTACTAAGATCCTCCAGAAATATGAGGCCAGCTTGTCTGTTAACAGAGACTCCGCTGTAAGAGAATGGATGCATTTAAAGCAAGCAGGAAAACGTTTGGCAGCCTCCTCTATGTATGACTTGGTCAACACATTGAAGATAAGTAATCCAGATAGTTACTCCAACATTCACAAAGCCCTTCTGTTGTCCTTTACACTGCTCTTGAGCAGTGCTGCATGTGAGAGGAGAGTTTCCCATCTCAGTATAATAAAAAGCCAGTACAGATCCCGCCTGTCAGACTCTCGCCTCTCATCCCTGATGCACATCCACGTGTCTAAGATGACAACAGAGACCTCTGACCCGAAGCCAGCTGTTTACTTATGGATGCAAACATCTAATCGCAGACTCAACCAGGGAGAAAGAAGTAGGCCTCCATCTTCATCCGTCATGTTTGAAAGAGAGGAAGACGGTGAGGTGAGCAGTCAGGAGGGTAGTGATGACGACAGCTTGTAGGATAACCGTGCTGCGTAAAGACTGAGTACCAAGCAACATCTCCAGGTGCTCCCTTGAGAACCAGACCAAAAAAGCTATGTGCACCCCTGTTCGTGCACGCAGTCTTTGCGTCTCCACTGAACGGGTCGCCGGCTTGCACGCTGTCTACCGGCGCCAATTGCTGGGTTTCCATCACGTGACTTTTGGCCTGTGGAGAAAACTTTTTTCATTTGCACATTCAATTTACAATAATAAAAATAATATCTTTATTTGCCTTTAAAAACTGCCCTGTGTTTTAACATGCACGTGATGAAGTAATTAACAGTTGAAAGCAAAAAAATTGCTTCATTCATTTATGTAGCATGTTGTGAAAACATGCTACATAGGGCGTCCGGGTGGCATGGCGGTCTACTCCGTTGCCTACCAACACGGGGATCGCCTGATCGAATCCCCGTGTTACCTCTGGCTTGGTTGGGCGTCCCTACAGACACAATTGGCCGTGTCTGCGGGTGGGAAGCCGGATGTGGGTGTGTGTCCTGGGCGCCGGGGGGACTGGGGGAAATAGCCTGATGCTCCCACGGGCTACATACCCCTGGCGACACTCCTCACTGACAGGTGAAAAGAAGTGGCTGGCGACTCCACATGTATCGGAGGAGGCATGTGGTAGTCTGCAGCCCTCGCCGGATCGGCAGAGGGGGTGGAGCAGTGACCAGGACAGCTAAGAAGCATAGGGTAATTGGCCAGATATAATTGGGGTGAAAAAAGGGGCGGGGCGGGGGATGCTACATAAATGAATGAAGCCAGTTTTGCCTGCTACACATAGATGCTTCAGTTGGTAATCAAACTTGGGTCTCACAGGTGGCAGGTAGAAGTTCTACCAGTAACTTTGTCATAATCACATAGTCAGATTTAACCTACTAATGATGCAGTCACCTCATAAATCATGATACTGCTCTCCCAGTATTACCAAGTAATACTGGGCCAGCGATTCTGGCCCTGTATTACTTGGTATTGGATCAAAACCAAATTTTGCGGTATCGCCCACCCCTACTGAGAATACGAATCAGCGGTGCTAACTAGGGGCGCCGTAAGTGAGTATAGCGTTACGGAGATTCTAAGGGCGCCACACTAGAGGGGGCGCCACGGTGCTCAATTTTTCTAATAAAGTTATTTCTAGTTTTTCCCCTTATACCACCTGATTGATTACCCAATGGCATATGGCCAGATCTTGCCGAAGACCTCTCCGATTCGCGATCCACAGGAAGGAGAGATCCACGGGAAAGAGCCCACAGGTTCAATCTGGGCTATGGTGATGGCACATTCCTTTTTGTTAAGAGCATTTCATATGTAAATTTGTCAAACTAAGAAGACGGGTCCCTTACTGGAGAAGTTGTTGATGACGGGATTGTTGGGCAAGCTGGTAGCATGGGGTGAAGGTAGAGGAAGGGATTTAATGTTTAGAGAAGTCAGCAAAAATTTTTTTTTTATTAATCAAATAAATAAAGGGCACTCAGTCATATTGTTTATAGGGGCACAAAATCCCTGGCGGCACCCCTGGTGCTAACCAGTCACATGCTCTCTGAGAGAATGTCTATGGAGACTCTCTCACATTGATAATACATGGGCTTCAAACCTAGCGACCCAAAAAGTCTCGTACACATGCACGAAATTAACACTGGCAAATATTCGCCCCAATTCCCTTTCATTCTATGCGAACGAAGGGGTGAATAAAAAGTTCGCTTCCGGTGGCAAAGACAATTCGCATCTTTGCTTCGCACGCAGTTCAACTTTGGTGAACTTTACCCGGCGAGTCCACAGCCTCAACCAATAGCAAAAAAGCATGTGTGTGGTTGACCCCACATCCTGCACTGACCGCATTCAGCACAACAAGATACTGTAGCGAATTCAGGGGGCAGCCGGGACACGAACCCGGGTCTCCCGCACCACGGGTGACTACGTTAACCAGTCTACTAAAGGGTCTGGCCTGTTAGGCAAGGGCTAGCGTGTCTAGTCATTCGTGATCATTACACTACCCACAGTCCTTCGCGCTTCAGCACACCAGCTCCCTCACGCCTCTGGGCGCACGCGCTTCCGATGGCCTCACGGTCTCACCATCCTACTTCTGACACCAAGCGAATTCAGGGGGCAGCCTGGAACCCACGGCCGGGACGCGAACCCGGGTCTCCCGCACCACAGGCGACTACGTTAACCAGTCGACTAAAGGGTCCGACCAGTTAGCCAAGGGCTAGCGCCTGTATTCGTGCGCGTGTGACTGCTGACAAGTAATGCATTAATAAACGAGTTATTAACCATTACTTAAACAATGGCAGCCACTTTTTAACCCTTTATAGAGCATGGCCTCTTGTAAAGTGGTACCATTTTATCTTTTCTTTTTCCTTTTTTTTTTCTATTTCTTAAATCACAAACAGCACAACAATAACTATCTTTGTCCAGCACTGTGAATAACAACACATCACCTTTTCTCAACTCTAATACTTAACAGGCCCCTGCCGATAATAGGTGGAAAAAATGTGTTGGCACCGACACTCTGGGAAACTGTAGGCCCAGTGTGCTGTACTCACGGCTGCTGCGTCCTCACACCGGCAAGATGGCACGGCTCCCCGCCACAGTCCCCCGGACCCCCGCAGACTCTCCACCGACCGCACAGGACACTGCTCACAGCAATCGTTAAAGGTATTAGAGGAGCCCTTCTAAATCCCCGTCGTCTGCCACCAGGTACCAAACAGAAAAAACCCTTTGGGAAAACAAAAGTCAGAGTGAAAGGGACGGTAAAATAGAGGGGTAATTTCTCTTAAGTAGTGGGGCGGGAAATGCAGCGTGTAAAAAAAAAGCAAGAGAGGAAGTGGGTTTTTATTTTTGTTTTGGTTCCATAGCGATTTTCACAGAGTCAAGTCAGACAGTTGCCAGACGAACGTGTCGGTATCCTCACACATCTGTCAGATAGAAGGATCTAGAGGAGCACCACTGCCAGCAAACAGCTGGAAAAAAAAACCCTAAACAAAGAACATGAATAAAACCCCCAGCGTGTAGAGGGCAACTGCCCAGCATGACTTTGTTTTCCCAATCAGTAGCTCACGTCGAAAACGAGGACCAAGTCAAGCCAAATCAGAATCAGACCTTTATTATCACCGCGCGAGCGACTGCGCTCGTGTGGTAGGAGTAAACAGAGTACGCCATGCAAATGTTTCTAATAGTGAGGTAGACGCAGGTGAGGTGAGGGACGGGGAGAGAGGGGGGGGGCGCTATTTCTGGCGTTTATTTTTATCTGAATAGCTTGAAGTAATTACAAGCTCCCCAAAACAAGATTCACAACACACCGTCTGTCTCCCCTGTGGCTGGAGATTTGTGTGTATATCTCTAAATCCTCTCCATGTGTCTGGCATTTCCACTGACCCCAGCGCTGAAACGTGCCTGGGCCGGCTGCGCTCGGGCCAGCGTGCGCGTCCACGCTGTCATTTGACTCAACGGGAGTATCACAGCCATACAAATACCCGTGGATCCTGGCACTGGGGAGACAGAGCTACTACTGTGGTTGTGACGTGTCTTAAGTTTGGAGGAGGAAGTTTGTCATCTCACCTGAGGCACGAGTTTCCTCTGTAGGGTGTCCGGGCCTCAGCCTCAGAGATAGGGCGAGGAGCTCGGACATCCGGAGGGAGAGCCGCCGCTCCTTCGCGTCGAAAGGAGCCAGGTGAGGTGGCTCGGGCATCTGATCAGGATGCCTCCTGGGCGCCTTCCTTTGGAGGTTTACCGGGCACGGCCAACTGGGAGGAGACCCCGGGGTAGATCCAGAACTCGCTGGAGGGACTACATGTCCAATTTGGCCTGGGAACGCCTTGGGATCCCCCAGGAGGAGCTGAAGGCCGTTGCTGGGGAGAGGGTACGTCTGGAGTGCCCTACTTGCCACCGCGACCTGACCCTGGAGAAGCAGCTGAAGATGGGGGGAAAAAAAAGGTGGTGTAAAATTGTGGGCATTAAAGCCAAAGAGAGGTACAGTATGTTAGGCAGAGCATAGCATCCTCGCACAATGAGTTTTTATTTGTGTATTTTCGGTGCAAAAGCAGCCTGTCAGCAGTGTTTCTTGGTAAGAGAATGAATCATCTGGACCGGGGCCACATACTGAGGCGGTGATTGCCCGAAATAGCCCTCTGGTACGATGCAAAGAGGCTCCCTCTTGATGTGTTGATGGCATGTGACATCATAGGAGTATTCGAGTGTGCGTATTTGTGTAGAAGAAGAGTGTTTGTGTGCGTCTCTGTTCATGCATTAGTTTGTTACTCTGCCCATCTCTGGTTTGGTTTGGTTTGTGTTTTGTATGAGTTTGTCTTGTGTGTTCGAGTGCGTGCGTGCACATGCATGTGTTTGTGTGTTGTTTGTGCATGCACGTGTGAATTGCTGTGCGCTTGTGTGCACACATTCCTGCACCCGTGTGCATGCAGACTGGGATCTGGTGAGTTTCTCCCCACCCACGGTGGGCCTCTCTCAACCAGATGGATGGTCTCAGCCAGTGTCAGAGAGGTGACAGCTGGCTGGCCTGGCCTCTCCTGGCCCATGGTCTGGATCCCGTCTTCTGACAGCCCCTGACAGCTCCTGACAGCCCCTGATGGGTGACACGTCAACCCACTCCCCCCACCCATGAGCCTGCATCATGGAAACTCCTGTTTTACCGAGAAAAATCAATGATGTCACACAGCGTCCCTTAATGAAATATAAATGACATGGGGCACGCCCTAGTGAGAAGACGCCTGAACTCATAAGGCTTCTACAGGAAGCAGCCACCCTTGTGACGATTGAATAATTAGCTCGTTCGCTTGCTGTCAATCAAATTTCGCGTCGTACATTTTGCCTACCGAGGAATGTGACGTTAGTTGTTAATATGAAGACTGGATTCAAAGACTAAATTGAAATTTCATGTCGCACACTTGTCATGATTAACACGGAACTTTTCAAAAACTTGCGACAAGTCAAGGTAACCCCCCCCCACCCCCAACATGAACACACACACACTCACATTCAAACTCTCTCTCTCTTCCCCCACTCACTCCTAGTCTTAACTACCTCCAACATTATAGACCTGGGGAGCAGGGCTGGGGCAGGGGGGCTGTGCACGGGGACTGTGTAACGTGTGAGTCATTGATGTCGGGGGTTTGATACAGTGTGCGGACTTGCAGCGTTCAGCGAGGCAGCGATGGGCCCTGCTGAACCGGGCCTGCCGGGTAGCGGGTTAATGAGACAGCTCTGCGGGGTTGGGGAGAACACACACAGAGCCGCTCAGGAGATGTCTGCCGGCCTCCCCTAGGTAATTCACTTAAATGAAAAGCAGACTGCATGCTAGTCATTGCTGCATCGAGGGGGTGAGGATGAATGGTGACGGGGTTATGTTTCAACACACCTCCCCACACTCTTATTACAGGGCCGAGATGAGCAGAGGCAAGGAGTACCTTGTTCAGAAACTCCCCGCCAGTGCTCACTATCACCCAGTTATCCTTGACTAGAATGACTCGTGTAGCGCCGACTGTGTCGTGCAGCCTTCCGAATGGATGCTTCAGCGGATAGAGGCCTTTGATTTCTCACTTTTGTGATATCCTCCCCGCTTCCAACCAAGGACGCCAACGCGACTGAAGGTCTGGGACATCTGGGAGACATTAGGACGCATAGAGAAGGCTAATTTAGGGCCCTGTTAGCTCACCTGGCGCTGTAAGTAGGACCATTACGGGTGATCTGCTTAATATGTGAAGAACCCCCATTCGCACATTGCTGTTCGATGAGAACGAAACCGCAGCGGGTCCCTCAAAGTGCCCCGCCGTCTCGGTTCCAGCCTCGCACCGGCGCTGCTATCAGACCGGCCCAAGCTGTGAATCGCGGCTAATAGGCTTTCCAGATGTTCTCCCTTGTATTTCATTGAATCCAACACCTCTTCAGCTCACTGTCCAGCCGTAAATCACGGCCGGCCTTCTGCACGAGGAGAACGAAGGGATGTGGCTGGATGCATAAGTCACATACTCGGCCCATGAGCTCATTGTGACTATCTTCAGGACACAAGTGAAACAATTAGCTGTTACCTTAACCCCCAAGGCCGCAGAGTCTCTTAAAGTGGTTTTGCTATCCCCTTTATAAGCCCTGAAGCCCCAACTCGAAGCCACGGGGACAGCAGAGCTTTAAAAGAACTATTTGGTTTTTATGTGGTATTCTTGGATGACGGTCGACCACGAGTCACTGTGCAGTGTCAGATACAGTCCACGGCTCTATTTGGTTCTGCAACCGAGCCTCACTCCCAGCTGCATGAAATATGTTATGGCCAACAGATGTCTGATAAAACATTTTGCTCTCAACCATATCGTGTAAATTCATTCTGTAACTGGGTTTATTTCTTCTTGTTTGTGTGCTGCAACAGACAACGCGCCCCCTTCATTAACTGGACAACAGAATTTGGTCAAGTTTGGTTTTTAGTAGGAAGCCCGAGTCAGCATTCAGCATAAAGGTAACGTTTTTATTCATTAATATGTATGCATGAAAGGCTCGCAGGTCTTTTGTTCAATTTGCTGTTGTTGAGCTTAACAAATCATAGCGAGGAGCTAATGAGCTGCAGCTAATGAGCCTCCCGACCTCGAAATTCAGCCGCATCTGCATTTTTATTGTGTGTACCCTCAAATGAAACGAAGAGTTCCTGCAAAGCCAAATATTTCTCAACTCAAATGTTTTGCCCCCAAATCCAGAGCTAGTCGCACAAATCCGCCATAAGTCCATGATGGGTTTGCGCGACTTTATCACGAGTCTGTTTTCCAACCGCCTCCGGGTCACAGAGCCCTCTGGGAAATAACAGCACGCTGAATCCGTCCTCTTTTCCTCGCCGGGTGTCCACTCAGTCCCGCGTTTCCAGCTTTTTATAAATGATCATTGGTGGTTCTGGAGTTATTTGATGCATAATCCATCTGCTCTTCAGGGACAGGGACGTAGAGTAGAGGAGCTCCACGATCCATACCTGCAGCGGCAAAATGACCTTGCGTGGGCGAGAAGGAGTCATCTTGTGTCAGGCCGCTGTATATTTTTTCACTATTTTTTTGTTGTTTTGGCTCGTATATCTTGGTGGTATGAGAAATTTGACAAGGGTGAGAAAGTTTTGCGTACAGATATTTACATCAGATGCCATAGCTTGCCAATACTGTGGAACACCAACCACCTAAAACGCCTGCAAAACCCTGTGCTGTGGATGCAGAAGTTTATGATCCATTTCTCACACGCTGTTAGACATTTCCGTAACAGACCCCCACCCTCCATATGTGACGGTGTGTTGCCTCGAAGTCACGTGTGACTGGGTACAATAATATAGCCCAGGTTTTACCCTTTATATAAAGGACTTCTGTATCGTACCCTGATCCAAACCTCTTCCTCATGCCGAACCATCTATGAAGGCCACCCTGGTCGTTAAAGACCACAGATTTACTAGTTGAAGCTCTACGACATTCAGGCATGTGAGACTGAAGTTAGACGCTCCCCACTGTCATCATAAAAACCAGACAAGCTAGAAAACAAGACGGAGGAAATGCAAATCCTCCACCCCCACCCTCCATATGTGTTGCTTTGGGTATAATTGTACAGCCCGGCTTTGATTCTTCACATAAAGACTTCTGTGCTGAACCATCTACACAAGCGACCCGCAGCAGTGATGTGCAGGTCAGGGTTTTATAAAGTACTCCTCCACTCAGAAATGTGGTTTTCTTATGTTTGTGTACTCTAAAATGTCTGGCCTTGACTACACTGACTTGTATCTGTGCAAAGTTTGTCACTACAGCGGTGTTTTCACAATCCTCTACTGGAGGAGGAGCTGTCCGTGTACGTCCCTAAAATCTGAGATTCAAACGTACCCGGGGCAAACCAGATTTGGTACGTCACAAATCCGAAAGCCAATCGCTGTCTAATATGCAAATGCCGGGCGCCTGCCGCCCTATGACTGCTGGGTTAGGCTTACAGCATCCTGCGACCCTAACTGAGATAAGCAGCTTGGATAATGGATGGATGGAAGGTTTGACAGCAAACATGGTAGAATGTGCAGTTTTTGGCTGTAAACCGGTCCATGCAGCTTCCTTCCACTATCTACCAAAAAAAAATCCCAATCTACTGCTGAAATGGTTGGAATTTGTTTTCAGACGTCGGGCTCGTGTGCTTCTAAACCCGGAGGGACTGCCTAGCTGCAGTGCTCATTTCAGTGAGGAGTGTTTCCAAAACCTAATGCAAAAGTCACTGGGTCTTCACAAGAAATTAGCTTTGAAGTCTGAAGCTGTGCCGCCTCTGTATCCCGGGACTGCAGCAGCGAGCAGAAGTCGGTATGCAAGTTATGCATTTCTTTTACTCGACCAGCAGTCAAATGAAAGCTTTCTGCATGTAACATATTTCCTTTGTGACTTATAAATAGCATTAGCTATGTTAGATTTTTGCTAGCTGCTGCTTGATGTTTGGTAATAGCAAGGCTGGATTACGGACCGGGCATGCCGGGCAAGTGCCCCAGGGCCCCGGACCACGAAGGGCCCCAAAAGGTCAGGGGTATTGTGTTCGCGTATAGTAGGGATCCCCAATAATACCCTACAAGGGACGTTTTAGTATTGTTTGCGTAGCCTATCCGACGGGGCGGCGGGGGAGGGGGGTGGAGGTACATGCCCCGGGGCCCCCTGGTGGGTTAATCCGGCCATGGGTTATAGTAAAACTGTAAACTGCATTTAGCCAATGTTTCAAAGTCCTGCCATATGATATGATGACAGCGCGTTGTTTTTCCTCCAGAAAATAAGCGTAGTGTGCAATGTAAACCTCTTTTCTAGTCTGGACTTCAACCCCGACTGGGCTCACGCGGGTCCCCCCTGCTCCGGCCACACCACTGAAGGCCTGTCGTCACGTGCGCTTCGAGGGCTGGTGGAGCGGTGGTAGCAGCGTCAAGAGCCATGGGCAGCGGGGATTTCCCCCCTCTGACGTGAGTCGCCTCGCCCTGACGTCCCGGCGGTTTTGAATTTTAGTCTACTGCCAATGACCCAGTTCCCAGGCAAACTTAGTTGGCGATCAAGATAAACAGATATTACACATAATGTAAAACTCTCAGCCAGATGGAATATATTTTTCTGCAAACTTTGGTTAGACCTTTGATATGTAATTACGTCATAACAATGTGACAATGGGAACACGCTGTAAAATCGCAGCAGATATTGTTGTACGTCATATCGTATTGTAGTACTGTATGTTGGATTGAGGGTGTCTGGCTGGGAGAGCTGGCATTAGATTGGCGTTGGATCACCTGGGGGGAGCCTGGTCTGCTGCGTCCTGTGGGCCCAAGGACCACAGCCCTGCCCAGAGCTGTACCCGAAGAGGAAACACCGAGGGCAGTCTGACCGGTTGCGGAAGCGGGACAGGCTAAGCTAACTGCTAGCCAATGCAGACCGGCAGTCCCGACAGTCTTCCTGGATGGCGCTCCCTCTCTTGGACAGTGATTTTTTTTTTGTGGATATGTTGGGGGGTGACACGGTGGCGCAGTGGTCAGTGCGGTCGCCTCACAGCAAGAAGGTCCTGGGTTCGAGCCCCGGGGTAGTCCAACCTTGGGGGTCGTCCTCTGTGTGGAGTTTGCATGTTCTTCCCTCGTCTGCATGGGTTTCCTCCAGGTGCTCCGGTTTCCTCCCACAGTCCCAAGACATGTAGGTCACGTGAATCAGCCGTACTGAATTGTCCCTAGGTGTGAATATGTGTCGGCCCTGTGATGGACCGGTGGCCTGGACAGGGTGTCTCCCTGCCTGCCGGCCCATGACTGCTGGGATAGGCTCCAACATCCTGCGACCCCAGCTGGGATAAGCAGCTTGGATAATGGATAGATGGATGTTACAACCACCACCTGTTACAAGCTAACAAACAACATAAACAAGTAAAGGATGCTAACTACACTACATTCTGATACGTCTGCTAGTCACCGATTTTGGTGCAGAACAGAGTCTGGGTCCGGGTCTGACTGAGGCTCTGACATGTATGGCTGAATCTCTCCGAGGTTTGCTCCCACGCCAGCCATCTTGACGCTCACCGCTCTTCCACCCGTCAACCTGGACCCAGACTAGGGCAAAAAGTGGTGATGGGCGGGGCGCGAGGCCTGCGATATTTGCATATTCATAGATTCCGAATTTCTCAATGTGGGAGAAACAGCGGATGTGCTATCAGCCCCTTTTCAGAGTTTTTTTAAAAAACTTTTTATGTGGGAAAACCATATATTAACATACGGTTTTTTATTATAACATAATAAAAAACCTGGGAAAACCATATATTAATCATCTGAGAGTATTTTTAAATTTTAAAACATGTCTGGAGGGGTACTTTAATACCCGCACTCACCCGACCCTTTATAACAGCCAATCCGCACCACCCGACCCACTAAAATATGCGTTAATTAACCACCCCGACCCGACCCGACCCGTAAACCTCTAAATTTAACTTAGGCTACAGCAAATTGAGCAGTGTTGCACTACTTTGCTTTCGGGCGGTCTGCCCAGCATAATACACTGATTGCAAGGCATAACTTATTGTCTCTTGGCCTAATAGCATCTGGGGCTCGGCTCGGCTGCTGAATAAACACATGAAGGGTGCCAAACGGTGTTCTTCATTGTTGAACAGCAGCAAAACAAGTAACCCTTCATTAAAGACACAAACTCCTTCTCTCTCTCTTTTTGTTCACACGCACACACACACACACACACACACACACACACACACACACACACAGAGCCTCTTCTTTCTGACCAAAAAAAGACTTCTGGTGGTGTAAACAAAAGGTATGGACGCCACTTAGGGAAACACCTCATGGGTGAAGCCTCAACACTCTAAAACACACACACTGACCAAAACCACCATCACACACTGATGATAAAGCTGGCTGCGTGCGTGCTTGTGTGCTGGGGGGGGGGCAGAGCGAGAACGAGAGAGAGAGGGGAACAGAGAGAGGGGGGAACAGAGAGAGGGGGGAACAGAGAGAGAGGGGAACAGAGAGAGGGGGAACAGAGAGAGGGGGGAACAGAGAGAGGGGGGAACAGAGAGAGGGGGGAACAGAGAGCTAGACAGAGAGGTGGAGCGAGAGAAAGGGGGAGAGAGAGCGAGAGAGGGGAAGAGAGAGGGAGAGAGAGGGGAAGAGAGAGGGAGAGAGGGGGGAAGAGAGAGGGAGAGGGGGGAAGAGAGGGAGCGGGAGAGAGGGTGGAAGAGAGAGTGAGCGGAAGAGAGCTAGAGAGGGGGGAGAGAGAGGAGAAGAGAGGGAGAGAGGGGGGAGAGAGGGGGGGACGAGAGCTAGAGAGAGAGGGGGAGAGAGAGAGAGAGAGAGAGAGAGAGAGAGAGAGAGAGAGAGAGAGAGAGCGAGAGGGGGGAGAGAGAACGAGAGAGAGAGCGAGAGAGAGAGCAAAAGAGAGAGGGGGGAAGAGAGAGAGCAAAAGAGAGAGGGGTGAAGAGAGAGTGAGCAGAAGAGAGAGCTAGAGAGGGGGGAGAGAGAGAGAGAGCGAGGGGGAGAAAGAGAGCTAGAGAGAGAGAGCGAGAGGGGGGAGAGAGAACGAGATAGAGAGAGAGAGCAAAAGAGAGGGGGGAAGAGAGAGCGAGAGAGAGAGAGAGAGAGAGCGAGGGGGAGAAAGAGAGCTAGAGAGAGAGAGCGAGAGGGGGGAGAGAGAACGAGAGAGAGAGAGAGCAAAAGAGAGGGGGGAAGAGAGAGAGAGAGAGAGAGAGAGAGAGAGAGGGGGCAGCAGCATACAGTTTCCGTAGTGTATGGGTTATCACGTTCGCCTCACACGCGAAAGGTCCTCGGTTCGAAACCGGGCGGAAACATTATTATGTATTATATGTATCCATTATATGTATATATCATATGTATATATTATGTGCATATATTATTGTCTTCTTTCTGTTTGCATATTTGTTAACGTTTGTTACCTGCACAGTGCTCTGGCAATACTGTATTTTGTTATGGTCATGCCAAGAAAGCAATCTGAATTTGAGAGGGGAAGAGAGGGGTGGGGGTGGGGAGGAGTGGGGGGGGGGGCTAGTAATGCACAGTCTAGCCTATTGCACGCAATTCCTCGAAGTTACTTATAACGTACTCGGAACACCACTTTGTCACGTTTTTGACCCGCCCGCCCGAACCCGTGTTGTTTTCTGGTAAGCTCACCCGAACCCGCCCGGGTCGACCCGTGCATCGCTACCACTCAGGATTGGGTTTTTTTGTGTCTGGGACTTACATCTGAGCTACAGATTTACAGATTTAGATTTGCAGCTCTGCGACACTCAGACATGTGAGGCCGCCGTTGCACCCCACCACCACCCCCGGCACTACCCGCACAAGACACAGAATGAGACGGAGAAACATCTAAAAGTGATGAAAATTAGACAACGTTGTTTGGGGGGGGGGGGGCTGACAGTGACCTTCTTGCAGAGAGATTCCCCCCCCCGCCCCGCCCCCCCCGGGGGGCCTCGACGCTCCACATAAAAAGGCCCAGAGGTCTTTGCGGTGACAGTTAGAAGCCTGACACTTCTTGCCTCGAGAGAGCCGCTTCCTCAAAGCCGGCGGCGAAACCCCAGAGCAGCTGCGGCGACACGTCATAAGATCGTCCCTCCATTTATTCCCAACAAATGGCTTGCACATGTTCCGCACCGCCTCGCCCTCGGGGTCAAAGCACTTCCCACTTTCCAGCCATCGCTGAAAAGTTGCATGGAGGACGGGACAGTTAGGCGGAGTAGATAGATTTGCTGTCGGCTGTGGCCATTCAAGTGGTGCCCCCCCCCCCCATCATCACCACCCCCCCCCCCCCCGGCCACACCTCACGACAGACTTCCCGACACCCGGGGAAAATGAGTTCCAGAGACACTCGGAATGTCTGATGCTCTCCCGATTCTCGGCCTGCTTCGTGATCTCACCTTGAGAGCCAAATGAGAGGCGCATCACAAATGACGCGAGGCAACACCCTCACACGGCAACCGATTACCATCAACGTCGCCTGCCCGGCGCGAGACGCTCGGCGGCAACGGGGAAGTTCGCTGAGCGATGACTTTTATTTATTTCCACACCAAAGCTGCGGTTGCCCGTCGCACGACCGCTGCACCTCCTCTTCACGTGGTCAAGGGGCCCGGCCGGTAAATGAGATGGCTAATTGGAGTGAGGAGTCGTGTGTGTGGTGTGGTGTGGTGTGGTGTGGTGTGTGCCGCGAGGCGGGATTCAGCCACGGCTCCAGTCAGAGGCGGGGATGTCTTGTCACCAGGCCTCCTCCACAGAGACCTGTAAGGATGTACCGAGACGAGTGCAGACAGCCGACAGGCCGACAATACAGCCTAACCAGAGCGACTTCCATGCAAGACGACGAGGCCTGTTACAGCCATCCACATTCATCACGGGCCTTGTAAATGTCAGCACGGGAAATGTTCTAGACGTGGGCCGCAAACGGAGGTAAATCCAAACAAAAATAGACCGTAACTTGGATTCCATTACACCGGCCCCCAACCTCCGCTGCTTTACACTACCTGGGCCAGCGGCACTCAATCATGTGCCATGGAGGGCCACGTGTATGTATGTAGGTCTCAAAATCACCCAAACACTACACTATTGGTTCACTAATTAGTCCTCCCCTATCTGGCTGAAGGCGTGTTAACGAGTGAAATCGGCTCGTTTTGTGTTGGGTTCATTCTACATACTAATAGTATGCAAATTGTAGTATACATGATGCAAATTTACGCCCTGTGATGGCCTGGCGGCCTGTCCAGGGTGTCTCCCCAGCATCCCCGTGACCCTGAGAGCAGGATAAGCGCTTTGGATAATGGATGATGCAAATTCATATGCATATGCAAATATGCAAATTTAGTATGTGATGTGTCTCTATGCATATTGTACAGATGGAAATTGTAGTGTGGAATTTATGGTCACTAAACGAATAAACCTGTCTCATAGTTATTTGTACCCTTGTTATTGTTGTTTCTATAGAAATGGCGGGCCTGGGGAGAAGCTCCCAAAGCAATATGGCGGGCAGCAAAGCGAGAAAGGTGGCAGCCAGCATCAGCAAAATCCAATGTATTTTTTAACAATTTAACGACAAAAGTATGTTTTTAGCATTGCAGGTTACACCATCGGTGTCAAAAAGAGTCGAGGCTAAATCAAAACGGGTGAAGCGAAAGTGATAAAGTTCTTCTGAGGTGACCAAGTTCCTTATGAAAGGTCACTTCTGCTCGGATGTGAGTCCACCAAGTAGTACATGGTGCATACTGCATTCTGTACTACCCCCCCCCCCCTTTTCTTTCTCCCCAATTGTATCTGGCCAATTACCCCACTCTTCCGAGCTGTCCTGCTTCACCACCTCTGCTGATCCGGGGAGGGCTGCAGACTACCACATGCCTCCTCCCATACACGTGGAGTCGCCAGCCGCTTCTTTTCACCTGACAGTGAGGAGTTTCACCAGGGGGATGTAGCGCGTGGGAGGATCACGCTGTTCCCCCTCCCCCCCGAACAGGCGCCCCCGACTGACGAGAGGAGGTGCTAGTGCAGAGACTAGGACGCATACCCCACATCCGGCTTCCCACCCGCAGACACGGCCAATGGTGACTGTACATACTATAAGTATATGGGATGTACTGACAACCAGGACAGCACTACAGCCCTTCGTGGGACATAACTGGGCATCACTGATCCAGGCTGTGCTGTTGTTCTGCCATGGAATGGGACTAAAACGTGAACTCTGTTTGCAACAAAACCCATTTGTTGACCTTTTGATTTACAGCAATGAGGTAATGTGTAAGGTATAAATCATCACCTAAACTTTGGTTGGCTTCCAGTGGACAGATAGCGTTCACCAATGGCAGAGTCAATGGCCCGGTGCACAATAGCAGTCTCCCAACATTAACAATAACAAATACGCTTTTATTGCACTTCCGAGTTGTGTTCCAGGAAAGTTTTTTACGGCATCCCAGATCACTGGCACAGCTTGTAATAAACTCTTCATATTTAATAAGATACATCGATAGCAACGGCCATTCATGAAATTCTGGCAAAGCCCCATTGAGCAACACTGGTCTCTTAAAGTTTTGGGACCGTCCTCCGGGAATGGTATATCCACATGTGTTCCCTTCCTTGACATTCTTCTTTGCTCCTTAACAAGCTTGCGGAGACACATAAAATCTTCTTTGTCTCTCCGAGGAGCAAGGTTGCTGCAGCTCTCCGGTCCCGACTCGCAGCCGATTCCAACCAAATGCAGATCAGGCCAGAGAAGAAATGAATCAGGAACTCAGCAGCGATTACAAAGTACGTGGGCTCAGACAACACCGCAGATTCATCACGGGCTCCGCTCGGTGCACAGCGCGCTGGATGTGCAGTATTAGAATTCACAATTCTGCCACATTAAGAACATCAGCCCTCGGTTCTCGTTTGATCCCCCACGTTTCTGAGACACGTTGCAACACAATGCAAAGAGGACGCGCCGACTAGAATGTAATAATTATAATAAACGCTTTGATGGTTTTCCTTTGTTTTGAAATATGGATCTATTATGAATGGGCCTCCGACAAACAAACACATTCCTGGCTTCCACAGAGCTCCTCAGAGGATGCCGAAGCTTAGACGTAAACAATGCCACAGCAATCATGAAAGGGAAACGCAAATCCCCTCCATGTCATGTGCTCTCGCCATCGCCGTCAGCTTGAAAGGGCTGCTGCTGCTGCTGCTGCTGCAGAGCGGGCTGGACAAAACGCACACATCCCGGGATTGACACGGACTTATTCGAACCTCAGCTAAGGAATAAATTGGTCCCGTCCTAATCCTGCGGTAACTTGTAAACAAACAGCCTTCCGCTCAAATGACGTGCACTACGCCGACGACAACTTCTTCTTTCTCTGCTCCGACATCCATCTCGTCTTACGCAGCGTATAACGCTTTTCAAATCGACTTTGCACAGAGTTAAGATGGCATATCGGCTGATTGGGTTTTTTTCTTCTTCTTCTTCTTCGTGTTTTTTTCTCTCCTTCTTTCATGCGGCCTACGATTTCACATCGCTCTCTGTTATGAAAGCGTGCGTCCAAGGCTGCTCTGAAAGGCGATTGCGTGCCGCGGGGCGTCCAGTCTCCTCGGCCCCCGGCCTCCTCGGCCCCCGCCTCCTCGGCCCCCGCCCCCTCGGCCCCGGCCCCCTCGGCCCCAGCCGTCTGAATCCGAACAAGCGTTTCACTGGGCAGCGGCGATGTGCTCGCGAAGGTGCTGGACTCGGCTCTCGGCTTTCTTTCGTTGGACAAAACAACCCCCTCTGTGCCAGGGGACAGATATTCTCTTTTACTGTAAAACTTACATAAGCTCACGCAAGGATAAACGATTTTCGAGGAGACAAAAAAGAAAAAAGAAAAAAAAAGAAAAGGCAAATGTATGCTGGCCTGTTATGATGTGATCAGAAGCACATGTGCAGGATACCTATGATGTATATACATCCACGGCCGTAAAGGGAAACAATGGATGATGAATTTTTTCCCCCTCGCTTCGTGGATAGGGAGGTAATTTGTTTGAAATATTGTCACTAAGGCCATCTGCTACCTTTGGAATAAGATTTATTAGATTAGGTTTTGAGATATTGCCCCGGCTGAATTCAAGCTCCTCATCTCCATGATACATTTCAAGCCCTTAATGACAGACAACTTGGATGTTTGGCATGTCCACCCTAACATGGAAGTTTTGGAAAACGCATTTTTTCCCCCCGCCGTTTTGGCCTTCCAGCCACACTTTATCCGGTGTCTTTTGCCTCCAAAAACATATCTTTTTTTTTTAAATTATGTCTTCCACATTGTAGTGGACGGGGGGAAAATGCAGGTTTTCAACATATGAGAGTCATACGTTGTCAGGTAAAGCTGCAGGCTCAGGTCGCCTGAGCCTGGCCAATAGAGGAGATACACCGATCAGCCAGAACATTAAAACCACTGACAGGTCAGTGAGTAACAGTGATTATCTCGTTACAATGGCGCCTGTCAAGGGGTGGGATATATTAGGCAGCAAGCGAACGGTCGGTTCTTGAAGTTGATGTGTTGGAAGCAGGAAAAACGGGCGAGTGTAAGGATCTGAGCAGGTTTGACAAGGGTCAAATTGTGATGGCTAGACGACTGGGTCAGAACATCTCCAAAATGGCAGGTCTTGTGGGGTATTTCTGGTATGCAGTGGTCAGTATCTACCAAAAGTGGTCCAAGGAAGGGCAACTGGTGAACCAGCGACAGGGTCATGGGCGCCTAAGGCTCGCTGATGCGCGTGGGAAGCGAAGGCTAGCCCATCTGGTCCGATCCCACAGAAGAACTGCTGTAGCTCAAATTGCTGAAAAGGTAATGCTGGCTATGACAGACAGGTGTCAGAACGCACTGCATCACAGCTTGCTGTGTATGGGGCTGTGTAGTTGCAGACTGGTCAGAGTGCCCATGATGACCCCTGTCCACCACCAAAAGCACCTACAATGGGCACGTGAGCATCAGAACTGGACCATGGAGCAGTGGAAGAAGGTGGGCTGGTCTGCTAATCATGTTTTCTTTTACATCATGTGGACGGCCGGGTGTGTGTCTGCGTTGTTTACCGGGGGAAGAGATGGCACCAGGATGCACTGTGGGGGTAAGAAGGCAAGCCGGCGGAGGCAGCGTGATGCTCTGGGCAATGTTCTGCTGGGAAACCTTGGGTCCTGGCATTCAGGTGGATGTTACTTTCACATGTACCACCTACCCAAGCATCATTGCAGAACAAGTACACCCCTTCATGTCAACGGTGGCGGCCTCAGGTGGTTTTAATGTTTCGGCTGATCGGAGTATAAAGGACCATGTACTCTTTTTTGTGCATGTTTTAACTCAATTTATTACTAATCGTGTGTACTTGACATTACTGCCAACCACTTTCGCCGTAATGTTTTTGGGTTTTAAAATGTGTTTATCCAAACTTCCAGGCAGCGATTGGTTTCCATTGATTAAGTACACTATGAAAATTAACTCGCAGAGACTTGAGATACGTAATATATCAAACAAAGTAAACATTTAATCACCTTTAGTTTTGGACGAAGTTGTGTTATCACAATGGAATAATGCAGTTGAAGGTGCAGATTGATTTAAGAGGTTCTTGAGGCTCTTAACTGCATTATTACGCAATGATAACGTAACTTGGTGCAGAAAAATCCGGCTCGGATGTCGAGGAAGGTGGTAGGTAGGCAGACTCAGCAGAAATCTTAATTTCCCCGAGGTGATATTTATTTACAGTGCTATCCATTACATGTGTAACTTCGGGGCAAACCACCAAAAAACACAAGGCGAAGAACTCAGAAAATTAACTCACAGCAAATCAAACAATAGCTACGTGTTTAGGACAGCATCCAAGCGGCGAAACCCAGCAGACTACACAGGGCAGGGATTGGCAACTCTGATGATAGAGAGCGCCACAAAAATGTCATCCTCACTACCAGAGGGCCAGATTGTGACTGTGCACGTCCACCGGTGGGATACTGTAACCCCATCACCCAATTAACCAATTATAGCTTCTAATTTAATGAAAAGAGTAAAATAATATACCGGTAATCCAAGTTTGTTATACCAACATTTCTATTTAATGAGCTTAAATACTTGGCGTCAACTGTCCAAAGTAACAGGGAGTGCAGGAGAGAGGTGAAGAAGAGAGGGCAGGCAGGGTGGAGTAGATGGAGAAGAGTGTCAGGAGTGCTTTGCGACAGAAGGGTACCAGCAAGAGTTAAAGGGAAGGCTTATAAGATGGTTGTGAGACCAGCTATGTTATATGGTTTGGAGACGGTGGCACTGACGAAAAGACAGGAGGCGGAGCTGGAGGTGGCAGAGTTGAAGATGCTGAGATTTTCCCTGGTAGTGACAAAGAAGGACAGGATTAGGAACGATTATATGAGAGGGACAGCTCAGGTTGGACGGTTTGGAGACAAAGCAAGAGAGGCAAGACTGAGATGGTTTGGACATATGTGGAGGAGAGATGCCCGGTATATTGGAAGAAGGATGCTGAATATGGAGCTGCCAGGGAAGAGGAATAGAGGAAGGCCAAAGAGGAGGTTTATGGATGTGGTGAGGGAGGACATGCAGATGGCTGGCGTGACAGAGGAAGACGCAGAGGACAGGAAGAGATGGAAACGGATGATCCGCTGTGGCGACCCCTAATGGGAGCAGCTGAAAGTAGTAGAAGTTCTATTTAATGAGCTTAACACAGAAACAAAACGTCCACATTCCACATTATTTCAGTGCAATGGGGTCTCAAAAACCACCATTCAATAATCGTACAAGTTGACATTCACACTAAGTGCGACTACTAAAATTCATGTTTGTAGTACAGTACTCTGCACTCCCATTCCATGACAGGTTTCAAATAAACATGCATTCTGATTTATATAGCACTTTCCTAGTCTAGCGTCCCCAGGTGGATCAGGATAAAGTTGTGTCTTAATGAGATACTTGTGGCCTCTCCTGCTGGCGTACAAAAGACTGAATGTCAACGTTTGTGCATCCAATCTGCATGATGTGGAACAGTTTCATCTGTCAGTCTGTTTCTCTCTTTTGACTTGATGTGCTTCATTGTTGAGAAGCTGCTCTCGCAGTTGTAATTGCTCCCAAATATGCTGGCCACTGAGAGTGCAAAATCCCTGAGGAGTGGAAAGCGGGACTCTGGTAGTAGTCTCCAAAATGAAATTCCTCTCTCGTTGCACTTTGCTTGAAAGAAGGGGTCTGAAGGTAGTTCGCAAAGTTCAAGCTGCAGCTCTGGGGGTTGCTCCGCTGACAGCAGCAGAGAGGGGGCCAGTGAATAATGCAATTCGCGGCTGCTTTGCGTGGCAATCTAAGTGTTCCTTGAACTGCTGCTGCAGTGTTTCTATGTCTGCTCTGTACTTGAGAAATGTTTTCTCACATTCGGGGACATCTTTGCACGTCTCTTCACAGGCGGGAAAGTGCGCCAAATTTGGATGGTCGGAGGAAAAGCCTTCTTTGAACAGGGCTAATTTATGCTTAAATGCATTCATGTTCATGTGTGTATAGAGATCCAACACAGTTTGGCCTCTTCCCTGCAACTGCATATTAAGGTGATTAAGATGCGAGGTAATATCCGCAAGGAAGGCCATGTCGCAGAGAAAATCAGTATCCCTGAGTTTACTGCAGTGAGCACTTGTATCACATCGAATGCTGTCCTCCAAGAGCACTGGGATTTCAGTGCGCTGCACAAAACACCTCTCCAAGCACTTCCCGCGGCTCATCCATCTGATCTCAGTGTGCATCTGTAAATCCCCATAAGCAGCACTCACTTACTTCCTATGATTGAGAGACCTGTTCCCCCCTCGAATGAGACTGGTAGCCTTGGTAACTAAATCCATAACATGGCTGAAGTTCATTGTCTTGGCACAGAGGGCCTCCGGTAAAATCCAAATGAAATGGGAAAAATTCTCACAAAGAAAAACCACACTCATAACCATATATTAATAGCTAGCTAGCAATAACGTTACCCACCTGATGTATGATGCAGTGCAATATATAGGAGTCAATGCCGCTCTGTTTGAGGAGCCCGGTGAATCCAGTCCATCTTCCCCGCATTGATTGTGCACCATCGGTAACAACAGCTGAAAGCTTGTCAAAGCCCCCATGCTCACTGACAACACTTTTAACGGTGTTGAAAACATGCTTGCCCTCGGTAGTGTCATGCAAAGACACCAATTTCAATAACTCCTCGTGCACTTCAAATGAACTGTCAATGGCTCTTGTGTAAATGAGAAGCTGGCTAACATCCACCACATCTGTACTCTCATCCAACGCTAAGGAGAAGTACTTGCAGTCATGCATGACTTGTTTTTAGCCTTCCCTCGACAGAGAGACCGTTTCAAAGTTCTTAGCCATGTTCTCAGCTCCAAAAGCTTTAGCCATCTCCACTGCACATAGCGTCACTGTTTCTCCACCTGACAAGGGCTTCTTTGCTTTAGCAAGCTCAAGGGAAACAGCATAAGACGCCTCGAGAGAGGACTCCTGTGTAGACGTGGCTTTGGTAAAAAGGCTCTGCTGTCGGTGTGTTTTTCCTTTCAAGTCAGCAATGATAGCGGCTCTGGCACCTCCGGTGTACATGCCATACTTGTCTTTGTGCATGGTATTGTAGTGGCAACTCAAGTTGAAATCCTTCATGGCTGATTTCGTTTCCAGGCACACTAAACACATAGGTTTGCCTTTGAATTCCATAAAAATATATTCATGGCTCACCTTGTCGCGTGTTGTTGCGGAAGAGGCCTGCCGAGACCAAGATGAGACCATGAGCAAGCAGTTGCTTGGCTCCAGCCCTCTTGTGTTTCGAGGGAGCGCCCTCTGTCAGTAAACAGTATAATTACAATTGGGATCCGGTTCAAATGTGGTCAAATGGCCCGCTTGCTTCCAACGCCCGTGAAACCAACAATTTATTGATAGTAGGAAATTGACCCGCAGGCCGTACTGAGTGAGGACGGGGGCTGGATGTGGCCCGCGGGCCACCAGTTGCCCATGTCTGATCAATCCACACCTAGACTGCTTCAGCCAGTACCATAACATAGAAGGGTGCCCTACGCAGTAACCTTAATACAAGGAAATCCAATAACATTCTTGGACTCGTTTACAAGCTCGTTTACATTACCTAATTGCTCTATAAAGGGTAGGTAATCCTCACACGGTACTCTAGAATGCATCAAACAAAACAAAAGAAACATTCCAACAGAAAAGAAAACCCGTCCACTTGGTCTGGCCCAGTGATGTCGGCACTACCAATACCATAAAAATCAGGAGGTGTTGCGCGGCCCCTGCCCAAACAGTACCAAAAGTGGTGAGCATAAGCTAAGGAACAAACTATTAAACAAAGTTCAAACCTGCGACATAATAAAGGTAATTGAGACTAACTTACGGCTGTATGTTTGCTTTAATCTACTTACGTGCTGCAATGTGAACTACAACAATGCCAGCACAAACAAACCGGGGATAGTAAGTGATGCCATGTTACAATGGTACATATAGCAAGATGAATACATGTAGAATATAACGGGGTGTAATGTGTAAGATGAACATGTAAAGGACAAGTGGTGAGTAAAGAAGAGTTCTCACCCACTGTGTCACATTGACCAAAATTCAAGGCAGCAAAATGTTCACTGTGATAGATTATCACAAACAAAGCCGCCCCCCCCCAAATTGTACCTGGCCGATCACCTCGCTCTCTGAGCCGTCCCGGTCGCTGCTCCACCTGCTCTGTTGATCCGGGGAGGGCCGTACCACATGCCTCCTCCGATGCATGTGGAGTCACCGGCCGCTTCTTTTCACCTGACAGTGAGGAGTCTCACCAGGGGGAAGTAGCGCGTGGGAGAATCATGCTATTCCTCCCAGTTCCCCCTCCCCCCCGAACAGGCACCCCGACCAACTGGAGAAGGCGCTAGTGCAGCGACCAGGACACATACCCACATCCGGCTTCCCACCCGCAGACACGGCTGATTGTGTTTGTCAGGGTGCCCGACCAAGCCGGAGGTAAGACGGGGATTCGAACCATCGCTCCCTGTGTTGGTAGGCAACGGAATACACCGCTACGTTACCCGGACGCCCCACAAACAAAGTTAGAATTTTTGCAAGTTGATTTTCACACCATACTGAAATCAATAAAAAAAAAACAAAAAAAAAAACAATGGCTGCCTAGAAGGTAACAAATACGCGTTCATCCATCCATCCATCCATTATCCAAACCGCTTATCCTGCTCTCAGGGTCGTGGAGACGCTGGAGCCTATCCCAGCAGTCACTGGGCGGCGGGCGGGGAGACACCCTGGACAGGCCGCCAGGCCGTCACACAGGGCCAACAATCGAAAACACTACGGTATACTTTGGAAAATGGTGGGCAGTAATGTAAAGTGTACGAGATGTGTAGTAAATGGGCGAAAACGTGCAAAAGCACCAGTATGTTGTCGCTTAGAGGTCGTTTTTTTTTTTTTCTCAAAATTTTTTGCCGTTTCAGTGTGGACGGCGAACTCCTCAAAAACGATCCGAAGAAGCCACGGACGGGAAACGCTTGACCCGTCTTCGACGTGGAAAAAGGTGTTTTCCGGTGTCTCTGGTTTAGTGTGGACACGGCCTTCGTCAGCTCTGTGCTCGGGAAACGACAACAGCACCGTGTCTCCTTTGCGAGGCTTGGCTCGCTCCGAGGCAAAGAGGCTCCGATCAGCTGCACCGTACGCTTCTTCCCCAGTATATATTGTACAGGCGTCATAGCCCAGGCCCCTCTGCCCTCATAAACACATCCAGAAGGGAGTGATTATTTCTCAAGATGTGGAGATCGGGGACTTGCCAGTTCATGCCTCTTTAAGAGTATTTTGGCATGTTGGCCTGTTTTGCCTCACAATTCTTTTGTTCCTTTAGCTAGAGGAGATGCTTATCCAAACCATTCAGCAGGCCGTGTGTCTTTGTCACCTCAAACGCAGAAACCCCGGCCGAGGGAAACTGCGCTGGGTGCTGCTCTGTTTGTGTCGCTTCTAATGAAATGCGCCATATCAAATGTCCCCAAATTAGTAACAGTATTGCAGGTCATAAAACATGGCATCGCCCTAATCCACAGTGACACACGGCCGTGCCCGCATTCTCTCATGTTGCAACATCGGGAATTCATTTCCATCTAATACGGAGCTCCTCGGCTATGCTCGTGCATTTTTGAGAAGACCAATTTGTCCCCAGATTGTGAAATTTGAAGATGTCATAAATCAGGACAGTGCGCAAGGGATACCATGAGCAGCTGAAGTGCGAGCTTTGGAAAGAGAGAGCAATTTACACTGAGGCAAAAGAAGGGCTTTTATGGAGATTTGTTTTTGTTCTTTTTAGAGAGTACCTCTGGAACACAAACGAAGAGCAAGCTTATTGAAAAAGCAGAGATGGCGTCCGGGTAGTGCAGTGGTCTATTCCATTGCCTACCAACACGGGCATCGCCGGTTCGAATCCCCGTGTTGCCTCCGGCTTGGAAAGGCATCCCTAGAGTCTCAATTGGCCGTGTCTGCGGGTGGGAAGCCGGATGTGGGTATGTGTCCTGGTCGCTGCACTAGCACCTCCTCTGGTCGGTCGGGGTGCCTGTTCGGGGGGAGGGAGGGAGGTAGAACTGGGGGGAACAGCGTGATCCTCCCACGCGCTACATCCCCCTGGTGAAACTCCTCACTGTCAGGTGAAAAGAGGCTGGCGACTCCACATGTATGGGAGGAGGCATGTGGTAAGTCTGCAGCTCTCCCCAGATCGGCAGAGGGGGTGGAGCAGCGACCGGGACGGCTCGGAAGAGTGCGGTAATTGGCCGGGTACAATTGCGGAGAAAAACGGGGACAATCCAAAAAAAAAAGAAAGAAAGAAAAAGCAGAGATAAGAAGATTGATAATTTGGTTCTGAAAATAAAATCTCACACAGGAACTTTTTTACCTTTTTGTTGGTCTGTCATGTGACCTTTAACGATCTCTGTCATGTAACTTTTGCATTTGACCTTGCTGACCTGTCATGTGACCATGTAACCTTTGCATGTGACCTTGCTGACCTGTCATGTGACCATTTCATGTCCTGTATCATGTGACCACTATGAAGCCCTATATAAATCCCATGCCGTTAGTTACACTCATGCTCTGATGAAGGCCTGTAGCAGTAGGCCGAAACGTTAGCATGTTTTGATGGCCAACATAAACTGGTGGAAATGAGGCACTGTCCCTGTCCTTTTTGAAATTGCTGAGTGCTACCCAACATCCTTGGATGTTAAACAGGAAAAATCTCCATCTTTCTTGTCCGTCAAACTGTAATTAAAATCCATGACACAGATATCAAGGATAATTCCTCCTGCCGGAAGCAGGGAATTCGAGCATCCATCTGTTTCCAAGGCATTATTTCTGATCACTCCTTCCCCCCCCCCGATCCCCGTCTGTGCAGCACGTTCAGGGCAGAGAGGAAAACTCTGTTTTGATTATGAAATAGACTTTCTGTCTTCCCTTTGAAACGAGAACTCTGACAGCGTGAAGTGGGGGGGGGGGAAATCGATTTAAGGATGAAATGTCTCGAAATGATGTAATGCTCGGTAAGTGTTTAACCCCTTATTCGCTTCCCCTGGAAACGACTGCACCGCACACGGCCCCCGCCGTACGACGGGCGAGTTTCGCTTGAGCCGTGGCGGATTACGCAAGCGCTCGCCACCCTTTGCGGACCAGCTCAGCCCTGAATACCTGTCATGAAGCTGTAGAGACATTACTGGCACCTTTCCCGGACGTGCATGTAAAGAATCAGTCGCACAAGACGAGGCTTGGCGTGCGTTTATTTTCCCCCCAAATACCAAATGGGACCCCGGGGGCATTACGCTCGATTCCACTCCATTTCTGACTTCAAAGGCTCTGCTGGGAATCAGCTCCACGCACTTCAGTCAGAAACACACTATCTCGGGAACAAGTACCCTTCCCTAAACCAATGGCGTGACAGTCTGTCATTAATACACAAACGAACCCCCCCCCCCCAACAAAACAAAACAAAACAAAACAAAACAAAAGCACACAGGTAATAAAGATGGCATGCCGTCTTGGCTTTACCGTCGCTAGCTTAATAAAGTTTACAGAAATTCAAAATGCATTACGAGAAAACAAGTTTGTGCTGCGGTACAACTGCAACCAGCGAAAACAAATTATACCAGGAATCTGGTTTCCCAAGGCTAAGAAGCGTTATAGATTCGCCTCCGCATCAGGGCTAATCCGCTGGCCATGTACCTATACAGTCCTTAAAAGAAAAAAAAAAATGAAACGTGTAGACAAATTGTGCGTTGCAGCGAGGAGTTGAAGCACAGAAATGTGATCTGTGTATTTAACAGCATGTTGTTTTGACTCTCTGGCGGGATGACAGAGCTTTTATTACGGCGCTGCTCGCCAGTCTCTCCAAACAAACTCTCACACACGCTTAATTAAATCCGCTATTGAAAATGTGCTCGTGGAAAGAAAGGAGATATTCTGTACAGACATTTAAAAAAAAAAAATTTTTTTGCACACAATTCAGGGCCTCCTGAAGGGCCGCTCGCCGCTCTTGCTCGGATTCAGACGGTGTCTGTGTGCGTTGGCTTATCTGTAACCCCGCTTATTCGGGGGGGGGGGGGGGGGGGCTCACGAAGCTTTCCGGTATACCGTCATTCCACTGCTGCGAGTTGACAGTCAAACAGATTCTCCCCGTCCGTAGCGGTAATTAAAATACTTAGACGTCCACGCCCCCCGATAATGTGGTGAGGGTTTTTTTATGACACTAATGAGTCAACCCCTCTTGCTATGGTTAAGATGTGTTTTGCTGTAAAAAGCCCCACATTCCTGCTTTGCTGGCAGCAGTCACCGCCTCCAATAATTCACGTCCTTGTGATCCTTGTTATGGGGGTATCGTGGTGAACCTTGGAATTATGCCTCCGGTAATTTCTACCTGGTAATTTTTTGGCCTGGTATAAAGCCTCTTCAACCAGCTCAGCCTCGCTCGCTGGACCGCGTTTTCCAACAACCCCCCCCCCCCCCCACCGTTGACTTAAGCTTCTATTACGTGTCGCTCCTCACTTCTCCTCCAGAAACCCGGCATTACTTTATCCGTGTGAACTTGAGCGGGTTCGAGCTCCAACTAGCTGTTAACACTTCAGCTGTCAGCTTATCGCGTCCTTTCGCAAACTGTAATAATTGGTGGAAGTTGCCCAGCATGAATTTGCGAGACACTCCTCATGCCTCATTCATATTTACTATTCGAAAGGTCTGTATTAAGTGTGAACAGCTATGTTCAAAACCCCCCGGCCGGAGCTGCCTCCTAGCACATTGTTAAAGGTGTGACGCTTGCGGTGCGCCAGACTGCGGCCTCGGCTAGCAACCGCCCCCGTGCTGTAGCATTAATGGGCCCTATTGTGACGGACAAGATCTCAAGTGGGATTTGCTTGGACTGAAGGGCCGAGAGTGGATAAGGAGCGCGGGGAGGGGGGGGCACGATGCCAGAGGCAAACCCTGTAACATGAGTTACATGGTTCAAATGGCGTGGCATTAACGGTCGCGCTCGACCAGCGCCGCGTGTAAGAAAATACAAAGGAAGCTCGTAAAAGCCGAGCGAAATGCGAACGCGCCAACCGACGCGCAGTCAATTACGTCTCCAGCGACCCGCCATTTACCAAAACAGCACGATGCGGAGCCATTTCTTTCCCTTTTTTTCTTTTTGTTCCATCCGCTCAACCGCTTGGCTTCGCAGGCCAACCATCCTCCGTTATTTTAGGTCCACCGGAGAGACTGCAGCGCGGAACACGGAGCGGGATGGTAGCTCTGAGAATGTACTTACTGTAACGAGAAGCAGACAGGGGGGGGAAACTTGAAGGGGTGCTATTATTGTCCGCAGGTTTGCTTTGGCTTCTTGTCTCGCTCCTCCGGGCCGCAGGTCCATGAATATTTAAATAGGAAAGGGACTTCCTCGAAACATCCATCAAAACCCCATCTATTCAATTACTGGTTTTAGATGTGAAACATACAACCGACAGCACCTTGTGACGGGGAGATAAAGTGCCCACGGCAAGGCACGTGAATATTCCAACCACATGGACAACAAGTCAATTAAAACCAGCCTCTCCGAACGGCTGACAGGCCTTGGCGAGAGGGAATTATCTGTATGTTTAATAGTTCTGGACTTGGATGAAAGTCAAGGCAGGTTTTGAGTCTATTAAGAGGATCAGAGTACAGTCAGGATAAAGACAAAAGTCAAGAGTCATCCCGGTGAAGAAACCCCAGAACCGTGACGGCACAGGGCCTCGCACCTGGCCTGCGATACTGCACCTGCAGTTTCTTTTTAATCCATCCACCCATCCGTCCATCCATTATCCAAACTGCTCATCTTGCTCTCAGGGTCACGAGGATGCTGGAGCCTATCCCAGCAGTCGTTGGGCGGCAGGCGAGGAGACATCCTGGACAGGCCGCCAGGCCATAATTTTTTTTTTAATGACTGTTCTTGACCCAACATGCTTCTAAAATGAAACTCCATTATGCATAGTCAAGGTCACGTGGAGAAAAAAAAAATTGAACAATTTTTTCATGTTTCTTCATTTTCGATATGTGACGTAGCGCGTGCTCCATCTCCCTGCTCGCGGCGAGGTAGAAGGGTAAGGGGAAACGATGGCGGCTGCACGAGAGTGTGACCGATTTCGTAAACACGAGTCGGGTGCTGAGAAAAGGGAGAAAAAAAATTAAAAAGAAGGAAGAATCTCGTAAGCCACTGCGAGGATCGCTGAATAAATTTGCCAACACTTCCAGACGTGTGGTGGAGAGCTACATGCATGTGGCTATGACCGTGGGCTACGTGTAATGACTGGTCGGGAAAATGATCTAAAATCTGAATGAAGCGTAGGCTACAGACCTGAAATATTGAGCTGGAACATACTGTCATACTTCAACATGGCAAAATCAAGCGACAGCTGAGCTGACTTGATGATGTTCTAGAACAACCTCAACAAGCTGAACACGCTCAAAACAGTGCAGATGACAGTGGACTTCAGGAGGAGCCCCCCCCAACACTGCCCCCCCTCACCATTGCTCAACAGCACAGTGTCTGCAGTCAGAACCTACAGATTTGGGGCGTCTGGGTAGTGTGGTGGTCTACTCCGTTGCCTACCAACACGGGGATCGCCGGTTCAAATCCCCGGGTTACCTCCGGCTTGGTCAAGCATCCCTACAGACATAATTGGTTGTGTCTGCGGGTGGGAAGCCAGATGTGGGTATGTGTCCTGGTCGCTGCACTTGCGCGCCTCCTCTGGTTGGTCGGGGCGTCTGTTCAGGGGGGAGGGGGAACTGGGGGAAATAGCGTGATTCTCCCAAGTGCTACGTCGCCCTGGTGAAACTCCTTACTGTCAGGTGAAAAGAAGCGGCTGGCGACTCCACATATATCGGAGGAGGCATCCTTCCCCGGATCGGCAGAGGGGGTGGAGCAGTGACCGGGACAGCTCGGAATTGGCCAAGTACAATTGGGGAGAAAAAGGGGGAACTCCCCCAAAACAAGAAAACCTACAGATTTCTGGGTTCCACAATCTCCCAGGACCTCAGATGGGTATCCAAGATAGGCATGATCATCAAGAAGGCCCAGCTGAAGATGTACTTTCTCCGCCAGCTCAGAAAGTTCAACCTGCCGCAGGAACTGCTGATTCAGCTCTACACTGCAATAATCCAGTCGGTCCTCTGCACATCCATCACTGTCTGGTTTGGATCGGCCACCAAACGAGACAGGGAAAAGACTAGAACGGACAGTTAGGTCTGCAGAGAAAATCGTTGGCGCCAACCTGCCCTCTATTCAGGGTTCATACACCTCCAGACTCAGGAAACGGACAGGCAACATCACTGCAGAGCCATCATACCCTGGTCAAGACCTATTCCAACTCCTCCCCTCTGGCAGGCGCTACAGAGCACTGTACCCCAAAACAACCAGATATAAAAACTGTTTCTTTCCGCAGGCTGCCATTCAAATGAACGCTTAACACTGTCAAATAAATCTAACCACTGTGTATATACTGCACTTTACATTGTACAGGCCTGTATACTGGTACACTCCGTCATGTCCATCAATCTCAGGCATGTATGTAAGTAACCTGCTAACATCTGTTTCAGCATCTCTGATATATTCTCTGCACCTCATCACCTCTTATTTCTGCACTGAGAAGAACTGCACTTTCAAATTTCGTTGTACTTGTACAATGACAAATAAAGTTCTATTCTATTCTATTTCACCTGTATAAATCAATCCTTGTGTATATATCTGAAGATTTTTTTTGGGGGGGGGGGTGTTTGCCCCTTTTTCTCCCCAGTTGTACCCGGCCAATTACCCCATGATTCCGAGCTGCCCCGGTCGCTGCTCCACCCCCTCTGCCGATCCGGGGAGGGTTGCAGACTACCACATGCCTCCTCCTCCAACACATGTGAAGTTGCCATCACTCTATTCCCCCCAGTGCCCCCTCCCCCCCTGAATAGGTGCCCCAACCGACCAGAGGAGGCGCTGGTGCAGCGACCAGAACACATTCCCACATCCGGCTTCCCACCCGCAGATGCGGCCAGTTGTGTCTGTAGGGACGCCCGGCCAAGCCGGGGATAACACGGGGATTCGAACCGGTGATCCCTGTGTTGGTAGGCAACAGAATAGGCCGCCACGCTACCCGGACGCCCAATATGTGAAGATTGTTGTGTGGTAGTGTTGTTATTCTATGTCCAGTACACTGAGAGAGCCACGAAACCAGAGTCAAATTCCACGTGTGTGCAAACCTACACGGCCAATAAACATGATCCCGATCCTGATCCTGGGGTTATTAATTATGCATGGCAACTGCATAATTACCCATGTTGATGTAAAGTGCTTTGAGGGGCTGTTGCGGCTAAAAAAGCGCTATATAAAATGCAACTTGACTGATCGATTCTCTAATGCCGACATTAGGTGCGTGATGATGCTGTATTATTCTGCTTGTTAGAAATGTATTGGACCGTCACGCACGCGGCAGAACCAGAGCAGCTATGCGCGTGTGACCGTGATTCGTGTGCGTGCATGTCAATGAGCAGGGCCTTCCTTCACGTGTCAAGTTCGCACAGGGCCGACCCGAAGAAACACGCGTCCTCCGCTTGCGACCTCATTTTGGTGTTTGCTCACACCGAATGTCTGGCTGGCTGGAATGCAAAGGGCCCCGCCGCCTGGGAAGAGGTCACTTCTGATAAACGGCAGAGACGAACGCCGAAATAAAATACGATAAAGTAAAAAATAAAAGAGCAGGTGTGTCAAGTTCGTGTCTGACACAGATAGAGAAGAATAGGGCGGAAAAACCATTTCCAAAGCGCCTCGGCTGCACAATTACGAGACCTGAAAGAAGGCAGGACGGACAAACAAAGGCGCAAAAGAGAGACGAGACAGAAAAATAATGCCCCCTGACACCTGTTCAAAGTGGTTTATGGGGGTAATGGGGGAGGCCTCTCTCTCTCTCTCTCTCTCTCTGAGTCATCCCTCTCTCTCTCTGAGAGAGAGGGATGACTCACATTGGCAGAGCATCAGTTGATTTGAGGTGTGTCATTTAGCAGAGCCGACCGTCTCTGTCAGCGGGCGATCACACGCGAGCGGGCCACGGTCTTCCCTAACCACAACAACACGCGGCCCGGCCCGGCCCGCGGAAAGGCTGAGCTCAAAACAGACCTATCCCCGCTAACAAGAGCCAGACACATCAGCCCGAGTGCTATTCTTGGCAGCGGGTGCCGGTGGTCTATGAAAGACAGATCGTACAGCGCGACCAGACGTCTACCGCGGGGATTTCACAGCGACCGCTGGAGTGGTTAGTTAATAAAATGTTTGGCTTTCTTATTATCTTTACATATTACCGCTTCCCGGCTTCTGATTTGGTCATGCTAATTAAGTTAATCACCGAGCATTGGAAGTGTTGCACCAGGCGGCGGGAAGTGCTGGGTTTCTTCGAGTCCTGTGAAATAACACGACCGCGGAGGGATCGGGGACGCGCGGCGCAGGCGGTAGGTGACCGAGGTCAGCGCTCCGAAAACCACAAGGAAAGCGGCACCGCTGCAATTAGCTGCGCCGACCTGATGGATTAGGTCGCTTAGTCTGGCCACCGACAACGCTGCACGCACTGCCCACTAAATGTGCATGTCTGTAGCAGAGCACTGGAGAATATGAGCGGCTACACTGGGATCGCCTGTTCAAATCCCCGTGTTACCCCCCCAGGGTTGGTCGGGCATCCCTACAGGCCGCGTCCGCGGGTGGGAAGTCGGATGCGGGTATGCGTCCTGGTCGCGGCACTACCTCCTCCTCTGGTCGGTCAGGGCACCTGTTAAACGGGGAGGGGGAACTGGAGGGGGGGGGGGATAGTGTGATCCACCCACGCACTACGACCCCTGGCGAAACTCCTCACGGTCAGGTGAAAGGAAGCGGCTGGCAACTCCACATCGGAGGAGGGGGTGGAGCAGCGACCGGGACGGCTCGGGAAGAGTGGGGTAATTGGCCAAGTACAACCGGGAGATAAAGGGGGGGTGGGGGGGGGGGTTAGAATATGAACAGCTCACTAGTGAAAGCAATGCTGAGCTGTCTGGTAAACAACATAAATACGCTGATCAGAGGCACGTGATGAGACATAAAGTGCAGGAGGCCTAAAGCGCGAGACGATTTTCACCATGTCTTACCTAATTACATTATAATTGTCTTCAGTTTTATGACACGGGGGGGGGGGGTTATATAACATAGCCGCGGCCAAAAAACTGGGTCAAGTGTGCGAACACTGCTCTAAGTATCATTAAGATTAATAGGGAGACCCTTCCAGAAAGCCCACCGCAGCAGGGACGGTGAAATATTGTCAGGGCCTTGGAGGATCTGTGATGCATTACGGGCCCTGCCTGCCGGATCACATGAAAGCCGCTGTCTTTCTATTAAAGGAACTGCTGGGGAGGTGAAGGATTCTCCTCAGGAGAAATCAAAAACACGCTCCTTCCCGCCGCCGCCGCCGCCACGACAGTAACTCACCGGGCTGTCAATCTCTTTTAATCAAACTACCCCGGCATTTCAAACGGTCTATTTTAGAACGGCAACGACACGAGTCTGAGAGATTTCTGGTTTCATGTTAGCGGAGCTGTTTCCAATCAGGTTTTCCCTTTTTTTTTTTAAACCGCACGATATTTCATTTTCTTTGGGGCGTTGCTTTAAAGGCCCGTGTTTTTTTAGATGGGCGCGGAGATGAGCTGGGGCCGAGGCCGAGCTCTGGCAGCACCATCACGGTATTCCACACTCCATACATGTGGGGAGTGGGAATACCACAGCGCATATAGAGGCATTAATTAATCCCAAATCGAAAAGGGGGAACGCGTTTGCTTGTTTGTTTGTTCGGCTAACGCGTGTGCATCTTGGCGCTGCGTGCAGGGATTATGGGGTTCATCAGGAGTGATACTGATGTTACAAGAGAAGGTGCCGACCCCTCCCCCCCCCTTTTCCCCCCAATTGTACTTGGCCAATTACCCCACTCTTCCGAGCTGTCCCGGTCGCTGCTCCACCCCCTCTGCTGATCCGGGGGGGGGGGGGCTGCAGACTACCACATACCTCCTCCGATACATGTGGAGTCGCCAGCTGCTTCTTTTCACCTGACAGTGAGGAGTTTCTCCAGGGGATGTAGCGCGTGGGAGGATCACACCATTCCCCCCCCCCCCCGAACAGGCACCCTGACCGACCAGAGGAGGCGCGCAAGTGCAGCGACCAGGACACATCCCCACATCCGGCTTCCCACCCGGACACACGGCCAAATGTATCTGTAGGGGACGCCTGACCAAGCCGGAGGCAACACAGGGATTCGAACCGGTGATCCCCATGTTGGTAGGCGACGGAATAGACCGCTACGCTACCAAGACGCCCTAGGAGTTGCCATTCTTAGATCAAAGAAGGCTGAATCAGTTCATCTGGATACAATGTTTGTTGACAAACACGTGTCATCACTCTTCAGCCTAAACTGACTGCAGGCGTCCCGCCCTTAGAAACAACACAGTCCAATGCAGCCGCCTAACGACTGAAACCAACCATCGGTTTCATATGCAAATTACCGGGACCATTCACTGGAGCCTCGAAGGTCATGTGTACTATTCAAAGAGGATTAGGGAATGTTTGCACAGCATTGTAAGATGGTGACAGATGTATAACAACTGACACCAACGACCAGGTTCATGTTTTGGTCGTTACACATCTGTCACCATCTTACAAGGACCACGTTTCCATGATGTTAGAAAAAGTCCATTTATTGTGTTAGTCCGACTACAACTGGACCTTTAAAATACACGTAAACGTGTTAGTCCGACTGAAATCGTGCTACATCGAATTTCTCGAAGTGGGACCAACACACCTAGATAACGCGGGTCGGGGATCGATTTACTCTGGCATGTATACGCTTCAATTGGCCCCGAACTGGCCTAGGCGTTCTGCGCATGACCCACAGTTCCCGCGGTCCGATAGTAACCATCTGAAAGGGGGCATATCGCCACCTACCGTACCGGGGTGGGACAGACTTCCAATAAATTGATTCTCCCCCGGTTCTTGTATACTGGGACAACGACCGTAGTCCAGTTACACGGCCTAATCGAGCTATAACCGTAGCTGGACTCGACTGTGCATGTAAACACACCGACTGCTGTGACTGCAGCATTCCCTCGTCCTCTGTGACTAGTGCACATGGCCACCGAGACTCTCATTAATGGTCACACCCATATGAAACCGGTCGTTGGTTTCGGTCGTTATGCAACTGTATTGTTTATAAAGGGTGGGGATACCTGCAGTCAGTTTAATAATAATAATACTACATTTCATTTGTGGGCGCCTCTCAGATCACTCGACACCTTGCAGAACAGTTAAGAAAGCAGGCAGCCCTGTATCACGCAGCATAAAATCAAAACAAAGCAGGGTAGACAATAAAAAGATAACACAACAGCTAAGTATAAAATCATCGCCTGCACAAGTTTAGACCGAAGAGGTCACTTAGTTGAGTGACGACACGTATCTGTCAATAAACGTGGTGTCCAGACGAACCGACCCAACCTTCTTCTGAGTTCCTTACCCGGACTACTGAGCATGCATCATGACATGCCATTCCCGGAGTTTCTCCAAGCCAAACTGACTCGGGGCTTCGTGAGAACGGGAGACCCCTGTGTAGCTTAGACATAACCTCTGCAATTGGAGAATATCGTGTAGCGCATGTTCATGTCAGCCGAACTGCGGGAATTCACCTGTGAGGGGATTTCTCTTCAAATTGATCATTTCGTCCAAGCGGCCTGCAAGGCCAATACGCAACGGTGCTGTCAGACAACGTGAATACATGCACACATACATACACATATCTATATATATATATACATAATGTGGTTATGAACAGAGCCTGACAAATGAATTTCCCCTGTCTGTCGGACGGACAAAAAGCAGGCCGTCCCTCAAAGTGCGAGACAGTTGATAACGTCGTTCCTCCCCGGGGTGGTACGTGGTTAACGGTGACCTATCATCAAAGCCTGGAAAAAGAGAGATGGTTTCCCCTTTAGCTGTGCAGCGTAAACCCTCCTAACATGTATCCCATATGTTCACCCCCCCCACCCCACCCCCCACGAGAGCCATAAAATGTGTTACAGGCCGCGCGGCCGCGTTGGCCTGTCCCGACACCGAAACCCGGGGCCTCCCTCGGCTCGCCTAAATCTTGGGTGCACTCAGCACCTCGACACAAACGTAACAGTTGATGTTGCGAGCAGGCTCCGAAAAGCCATAAACGCGACTGCGCATTCAAACTGGGATTTACGACGGAGCTGTTTTGTTGCGGGTTTATCCCGCCACTCTTTCCCGGGGAAGGCGACGTTAAGCCACGCCTCCTGCACCACCTTTGTTAAGAGGTGTCGCCATCAGTCATCACTCATCAGCATTTGTTTTGTTTTTGTTTTTTCTCTCCAATTGTATCTCCCCAATCACCCCACTCCTCCGGGCTGTCCCGGTCGCTGCTCCACCCCCTCTGCCGATCCGGGGAGGGCTGCAGACGACCACCATGCCTCCTCCCATACATGTGGAGTCACCAGCCGCTTCTTTTCACCTGACACTGAGGAGTTTCGCCAGGAGGAGGTAGCGCGTGGGAGGATCACGCTATCCCCCCCCTCCCTCCCTCCCCGAACAGGCGCCCCTACCGACCAGAGGAGGCGCTATTGCAGTGACCAGGACACATACCCACGTCCAGCTACCCACAAAGACACGGCCAGTTGTGTCTGTAGACGCCCGACCAAGCCGGGGGCAACGCGGGGATTCGATCCGGCGATCCCCGTGTCGGTAGGCAACGGAATAGACCGCTACGCAACCCGGACGCCCCGGTCGTCAACACGGTTATCTCCATGATCGGCAGAGCTATGAAAACGGCTGGTCAGCGAGCGCTTCGGTGGGCGTGGCTGTGCAGGGGCGCAGCCGTGACGCAGATGACCGAGGCGACTGTGGGTGGCGGCAGTCGCGAAGGCTCATCCAGAACACTTGTCATGACTCATGGCGGTCTACGTAGATCTCCAACCCCCCCCCCCCCCCCCGCCATCAAAGACAAACAAGAGTGGGCCTCCGAGCGCCGGAAACGCTGCCGCGACGCCCGAACTCCTCCGTCGCTGACGTCAGAGTCACGGAAGCGTCTGGCGCGGTTTCCATCCACGCATTCCTACGAGCTCACGAGCGGAGTCTCCGCTTGGACACGTCATCCTGCTTTTGCTCCTTTAAAAGATGATGGGGGAAAAGCCGTCCGGCGAGATGACTCTGCTTTTTTAATTTCGAGATGGACATTAATTTACGGTCGGGACGTTCATATTGTGGCGGATTCGGGGGGCAGTCCGAGATACCGTCGCCACAGCCGGGGCGCGAACCCGTATCTCCTGCACCGCAAGCGACAACGTTAACCAGTCGACTAAAGGGTCCGACCCGTTAGTCAAGGACCAACGTGTCTACTTACCCAAGTACGTTACACTATTGTGGTTAAATTCGGGGGGCAGTTTGGGAGACCGTCGCCACAGCCGGGACGCGAACCTCTATCTCCTGCACCGCAAGCGACAACGTTAACCAGTCGACTAAAGGGTCCGACCCGTTAGTCAAGGACCAACGTGTCTACTTACCCAAGCACGTTACACTATTGTGGTGAGTTCGGGGGCAGCTCGGCCGTGCCGTCACAGCTGGGACGCGAGCTCGGATCTCCCGCGCCGCGGGCGACAACGTTAACCAGTCGACTGGAGGCTCCGCCCCGTTAGCCAGCGGCTCACGTGTCTACTTATCCGTGCACGTTACGCTATGAGCGTTTCCTTCGTGGCGTGTAACCAGCCACAGCAGAAACCTACACGCCTCAAAGCTCGAACCACGCGGCGTGCACGCAGGGGTCTCGGAAGAGAGACACTGACGGGCCGGAGAGCGAGAATAGCTGACTTTCACCAGCCAGGCACTCTGTTTGACATCATGTTCCCTTAATGAGAGCCAGCCGCCCGCAACATCAGAATTCGGCGTCCGTACGGGGATAAAAAAAACATAAAAGTTCCTGCGTTAAACACGTCCAGACTCCTCCGCTCGCCACAGGCAGGACGAGCCTGCTCGCCACCATTACAATCAATGGTGCCTGTGATCATCAGGCTGGAAATGAGCTCTTAGCCTTGGAGCGCGCGCACACACAGCACACGTGCACACACACTCACACGCAAGCTTGTGCGCGCACACACACACGCGCCTGCACACACTTGTACACGCATGCACATACAGTTGTGCACACACACATACATCACACGTGCACACGCACGCTTGTGCTTACACAAGCAGCACACACACTTGTGCACACGCGCGCGCGCACACACAATTGTGCACGCACGCACACGCGGTTGTGCGTGCACACACACACGTACACACACATGCTTATGCATGCATGCACACAGACTTGTACACGCATGCACACACACATACACACACTTGTGCACACACATACATCACACGTGCACACACATGCTTGTGCATATGGTTGTGCATGCACACACACACCACAACACACACACGCTTGTGCGTGCGCACACACACGATATTGGGCTATACAAATAAAATTGACTTGACTTCACACACACACACGGGGGGGGGGGGGGTGAGGTGCCGGACCTCATGTTGTAAACGCTGGCTGGTCAGAGTCGTGTGTCGGCGTGTTGTATCGCGGCTCGGCGTGTCGGCTACAAAATAACACCCATCACGTTACTCTCATGCTGCTTTATTAGCGGAGCCAATCACCGACAGCCTGCGCTTCACTCACGTGCTCAGGCACTGTGATGGCTCTGGCGTCCACGGCCGGTGTTTGGACACTGAAGTCAGTCCTTTACAGTCTAATCAATTTCATGGTCCCCGTCCAGCCCACGCCTCCACTCGCTTCTCCCAATACAGCAGATGGATTTAACACAAGTCACACAACAAAAAAAACACTCTGTGGCCTCCTTGGTGTTATCAAGAGACCACTATCCTGCCATCCAACAACACACAACAGCTAGATACACTTACAGTGTTGGTCTGGATGTGGTTCACATGTGCACTGATCCTTCGCAGGCTGTCCCAGTTCAGAGCTCAGTGGACGGACATGTAGACGCTTCGTTTGATGGACAGACTTCAACAGCCTGAAGCAATCACATAGAAACTGAACTTTTTTTTTTCCCTCTCTCAAAGAATTGAACCAGTGTTTGGGGGCATCCGGGTAGCATAGCGGTCTATTCTATTGCCTACCAACACAGGGCTCGCCGGTTTGAATCCCCGTGTTACCTCCGGCTTGGTCGGGCGTCCCTACAGACACAATTGGGGTCTGCGGGTAGGAAGCCGGATGTGGGTATGTGTCCTTGTCGCTGTGCTAGTGCCTCCTCTGGTCAGTTGGGGTGCCTGTTTGGGGGGGGGGGGGTAGAGTGATGGCAACTCCACATGTATGGGAGGAGGCATGTGGTAGTCTGCAGCCCTCCAAGGATGGGGACAGGGGGTGGAGCAGCGACCGGGGACGGCTCGGAAGAGCGGGGTAATTGGCCAAGTGCAATTGGGGGGAAAAATAATAAATGAATAAATAAACTAAGCAGCAGTGTTCTAACCTGTGAAACCTCGCCAGTCTGATGTTTGTTTGACCAAGTTGGTGACAAATGAGACGTGCGCATTTTAATTTTCAAACGATTCTCCGAAGTTTCTTTTTTCTTTTCACGCCATCTTTTTTTTTTTTTGGCCACAGGAGACGTTAATTTTGCAAAAGCCTGAAGGCGGCGGTGCAAACAGCCATTTTATATCCGTCCCGTCAAATTACACCTGTTGCAGTCCGGACCTTGAACCAGCGGTTTGAAATGCAGATGTGTCGTCCCGTTCACGCCTCAGTTCTGGTGCTGCAGAGCTGGAAAAACGCGGCCTGCAAGTCTCGAGTCCGCTGTCCAGCGCTTAAAGGGAAACGATCGCAATTTTCAATCTTGTCCGGTGTGCCGTGGGGCAGGGGTGCCCAACTCCAGGCCTCCAGGGCCGCGGTGTCTGCAGCTAGTTGTTGCAACCATGCACTGCACCACCTGATTTAACTAATTCCTTTCCCTCCTTGGTCCAAGAGGTGAGCTAATTAGTTAAATCGGGTGGTGTAGCGCATGGTTGCAGCAAATGCCCGCAGACACTGCAGCCCTCGAGGCCTGGAGTTGGGCACCCCTGCCGTAGGGCATGCCAGATACGCCAGAGTCCAGATACCAGATAGGAACTAGTATATTAGAGGGACCGCTCAGGTTGGACGGATTGGAGACAAGGCAAGAGAGACAAGACTGAGATGGTTTGGACATGTGTGGAGGAGAGATGCTGGGTGTATTTGGAGAAGGATGCTGAATATGGAGCTGCCAGGGAAGAGGAGAAGAGGAAGGCCAAACAGGAGGTTCATGGATGTGGTGAGGGAGGACATGCAGGTGGCTGGTGTGACAGAGGAAGATGCAGAGGACAGGAAGAGATGGAAACGGATGAGCCGCTGTGGCGTCCCCTAACGGGAGCAGCAGAGAGTGGTAGCAGTGGTAGTAGTAGTAGTAGTAGTAGTGGTAGTAGTAGTAATAGTAGTAGTGGTAGTAGTAGTAGTGGTAGTAGTGGTAGTAGTAGTAGTAGTGGTAGTGGTAGTAGTAGTAGTAGTAGTGGTAGTAGTAGTAGTAGATCTGGTATGCCATAGGGATAACACTCCATCAGCAGCCACAGTACTGGCAAGTCTTGTGTGTGTCTCTGAAATGCCACCAAAACTGTGTGGGAAAACCGTCCACTAGCGGCGTCACTGGTGGCCCATGTGAAAACGTACTTCCTGGTTTGCTGACGTGCTCCATGTATAACAAAATGTGAATGTCAGCTCCACATAAAGCTGCATATGAAATGGTGACTAACAACACTACAGTATGCAGCTGTATGCTTTGCTCTTATTTGCATCGTCTCATGGAGTGCAGCTTATCAGGTCTCCATGGTGACGGTGGTCGCCACCTGGACACCGCTTGGCATCCCTCATCACATTTTCTTTTTCTATATCTTATAAATCCATATCATTTTGTTATCCTGTATCAATTGTACATCCTTCTCTCACTAAAACGTGTGACTGACTTTTTCTTTTTTCCTTTTTATACGGCAATGCTGGTCATGTGGCTCGGGTCCTGGACTGTTCTGGTGGCGTCTGGACCTGCTTGGCATCCTCCTCATCATATTCTTCATAGATTTTATAATTCCATTATAATTCTGTCATCCTCTTTCAATGTTGTATTGTGTAAATTGTGTAAACACAGCATCCATCGCACGTTGTGCGTCTTGGGAGAGAGACCCCTCTTCTGTTGCCCTCCCCGAGGTTTCTTCCTATTTTTTCTCCCCGTTAAAGGGGTATTTTTAGGGAGTTGCTCCTTATCCGATGCGAGGGTCTAAGGACAGGATGTTGTGTTGCTGTAAAGCCCACTGAGGCAAATTTGTAATTTGTGATATTAGGCTACACAAATAAAACTGACTTATCGGTAAACCAGGAAGTCAAGTTTTCACATTCAAGGATTTGCCAGCAACCGCCAGTGACAGACACACTTTCTGGCGGCGTTTCAGAGACACACAGACGACTGCTCAGTATTACGGCTGCTAAAGGAGTGATACCCCCCCCCCCCACACACATAGAGAGAGAGTGAGAGAGAAAGAGAGAGAGAGAGACTGAGAAAGAGACCGAGAGAGAGAGCAAGAGAGAGAGAGACCAAGAGAGAAAGAAGAAAGAGACCAAGAGCGAGAGAGCGAGAGAGAGAGAGAGAGAGAGAGAGAGAGAGAGAGAGAGAGACAAGAGAGAAAGAAGAAAGAGACCAAGAGAGAGAGCAAGCGAGAGAGAGAGAGAGTGAGAGAGAGCAAGAGAGAGGGAGACCAAGAGAGAAAGAAGAAAGAGACCGAGAGAGAGAGCGAGACCAAGAGAGAAAGAAGAAAGAGACCGAGAGAGAGAGACCAAGAGAGAGAGAGACCAAGAGAGAAAGAAGAAAGAGACCGAGAGAGAGAGCGAGACCAAGAGAGAAAGAAGAAAGAGACCGAGAGAGAGAGACCAAGAGAGAGAGAGAGACCAAGAGAGAAAGAAGAGAGACCAAGAGAGAGAGAGAGAGACCAAGAGAGAAAGAAGAAAGAGACCAAGAGAGAGAGAGAGAGACCAAGAGAGAAAGAAGAAAGAGACCGAGAGAGAGAGAGAGAGAGAGAGAGAGAGAGAGAGAGAGAGAGAGAGAGAGAGAGAGAGAGCGAGAGAGAGAGAGATGAAAATGGGTATTGTTTCCCTTTAAAAGAGAAAGAAGCCAGTCTACACGTTGGTAACGTGTCCTGGGGGAAACTCAGGTGGAAACGTGAAGGACCCTCTGTTCTCCCTCGACAGAATCTGTCTGAACATCCTGTGTGTGAATGCCAGCTGAACTCAACCTCTGACCTTTAGTCTTGTCCCCGAGCGCCGGTCCTGCCCTCCCGTTGCAGCCCCGTCCTCCTGGGTCCAGGCTGACCTGTGAACTTTGATCTGCCTGAGGCTGGGCTACCGTCCCATTCCCTGACCCTGCGTGCTGACTTCACTAGAGAGAGGAACACTAGGCAGCAAGTCGCCCTTCGGCACTAGTCACCCCCCCACCCTCCCCCTCCCCAGGGTGGGTGTGTAGGCAGAGAGCGAAGCGGTCGCACTACACAACAATCCAAGAATCACACAGATGACTTTCTTAATAAAACTCCTCTCCCTGTACACTCCCCCCCACACTCCCCCATCTTAACTCATGTTCATCTGATATAATCCCTTCTTTCCTCTGTTGCTTATTACTGTTTAAAAAGAGAGAAAGGATGGCGGAAAAAATAACCCAATACACACACACACACACACACACACACACACATACACACACTGCGATTTTGTTTTGTAATCAAGTTTTGTTTTTTACTGTTTTCATGTTTAGTTATTTTTCGTTCATTTCCCGGTGGTGGACATCCCCCTTTCCAGTAACACCATCCATTAATGTTAATAGAAATAAAGCTGTTGGCGTCCACGTAGCGTGGCGGTCTATTCCATTGCCTACCAACACGGGGATCGCCGGTTCGAATCCCTGTGTTACCTCCGGCTTGGCCGGGCGTCCCTACAGACAACAATTGGCCGTGTCTGCGGGTGGGGAGCGGGATGGGGGTATGTGTCCCAGTCGCTGCACTAGCGCCTCCTCTGGTCGGTCGGGGCGCCTGTTCAGGGGTGGGGGAGGGGGAACGCACTATGTCCCCCTGGTGAACCTCCTCACCGTCAGGTGAAAAGAAGCGGCTGAGGCATATGGTAGTCTGCAGCCCTCCCCGGATCGGCAGAGGGGGTGGAGCAGCGACCGGGACGGCTCGGAAGAACGGGGTAAATTGTCCGGATACAATTGGGGAGAAAAAGGGGGGGGAAATCCCCCCTCCCCAAAAAAGAAATAAAGTTATCATTTCAAGATGGAGGTGGTGTTGGTGGATTAAAAAAAACAACACAACAAAGGAATTGACGACTCCATTTTGCACCTAGGATGAATACGTGCTTGACTTTACAGTACTTCATATTCAGTACTTCATATTCAGAACTTCATATTCAGAACTTCATATTCAGAACTTCATATTCAGTACTTCATATTCAGAACTTCATATTCAGTACCTCAGTACGCTACAGCGTTGGAGCCCACTCTGAACGGAAGACAATGCTGAAAGCTATGTGGCAGGGGAAGACCTTCCTAACTTCATTAATTATGAGCGGGTCACATAGGTCAATATTTGTTTATCCCCAGGAAAGGGCATTAAGTGGATTAGCACTAATCAGAGGGGATTATAAGCGACGGCCGCCCCGCTGGATGGTACCTCTTTGCATGATCTCTCCACTTTGTACGCCTGTGAAGAAGGATGTTTGGTCAGGGAAGAGGGATGGTGGGGCGGGGGGGTATAATGGTTCCTCTGGGGAGGCTTTCTTTGTAAACACAAACACTAACCGAGTTCTCTGCAGACCTCTTGTTTACCTTTGACCCAACCCCGAGTAATAGCAGGTCCTCTCGCAGAGAGGCTGTCAGCCGGCCAAATTTATGGGAAACGGTCCGTTAGGTGAGCGGCTTTGGTAGTATCAGCAGAAGGTGTGTCGGGAGAAGTTGCACGGGAGCTGAATTACACATCAAAATGTACTTACGAAGGGTTTCGGATCCAACGCAGCTCGTGTGTTCAAACCCGCTGACTCACAACGTGACATGTAGCCCGTGGTTTAGCTGCATCGTCTGCGTGGGGTGAGGCGGGGGATGTTTATGAGCGAGTCCCTGCAAAAATATATGCAGTCTTTGGTAAGAAAATCAGCAAAATATCTATTTTTCTGCAGCCTCGTCATTGTTCTCTCTTAGCCCTTCCCTCGTATTCTATCGCTTGTTCTTGCCCACGTGGGTTTCCTCCACAGAACTGGGTTTTGGCTAGCTAGCTTTAGCCCTGTTGTACGGGTGCAACAGCGTGCGTTTTACACTGTCAGTGCTGAGCGTCCCGTCAGGATATGATGTAAACTATACGTGAGGTCAGCAACTCATCTGAAAATGTGCAGTCAATGCTAGACCTACATCCAGTTACAAACTTCAGACGACGATCCCAAATCGTTCCATCCACAGCAAGGTCACACAACGATTGGGTGTCACATCTTTGACGCTCTGGGTCCCTGTAAAACAAAAAAAGAGATAACGTCGTTTCAGGATTCGACAGACTCAGCAACAGTTATTGAGTTATTGCCCAGATAACCTTAGACCCAAGTAATCCAAGTAGACACCAACAGTCTCCAAATACAGACACTGCTAAACCATGGTGTGCATTGTGGAGTCAAAAAAGTCAAGGGGGATGCTCGCTTAAATGAAAGACAAGAGTTATCCAAATCCCTGTGACTGTCTGTCTCTGGACGTGTTTATTCTCCGCCGTACCGCAACCTCCCAATTCTTTCTAATCACGGCAAGAAGCGCGCTTATCTGCTTCTCCGCTAAGAGAAACGGGCATACCGGCGAAACTAGCTTTCTCTGCTGATGTACTGCCCGCTCGAACGGTTGTATAATGTGCGCCATGCATGTTCTCAGGTCCGTCCGTGTGCTCTGGTCTTCATTAGACTTAGACTGAACATCCTTGCGGCCTGACAAGAGACAGCCTTTCATGTGTCCCCCTGCCCGGTCCCACTCACCAGAGCCTAACCAGAAACATGCCACAGCCCAGGGCAAGGTCAGAGTTCTCACCATACCACCGCATTAGAGCAACATTGCCTTTCCTAATGGAGGGGGGAGGGGTGATGGTGGTGGTGGTGGTGGTGGGGAGGGGGGGGTGCAATGTGGTTATTTTTCATCAATCTCACAGACAATATATTCCATCTCATCATATCTAAAGAATACCAGCGTGAATGGACTCGGTCCATGTGGTAGTGATCTAGGAAAAGAACGCTCGGCTCTGCCAGACAATCTTGCTGACCCTGAATCCCACCCCCCGGGAGCAGAAGAATTGGGAGCTTTCAAATTGTTCAGGTTATAATCTATGTCATCTGAAGAGTGGAAAAAAAAGAGGCAAAAGTAAAGTCCATCCATTTTACATTGCACTTCATACTTCAAAGCGGAACCGGGATTGTACCTCTCGTCAAAAGCTAAAATCCCACTCATCCTTCAGAGGGTAATGTTACAGTTATTCTTTCGACTGTTGCAGGTTGACCCTCCGACAGGACTCGCAGGATTTGACAAATAGCGAAGCACGGCTCATTGCAATGTTAATCTGCAGAACGGGTGCTAACGGGTCAGGGGAAATGTGTGGGAGAAACAAACTAGCTTTGTGGCGCTCCTCTGAAAGGACTCAGTGTTTTATTTTCCATTCAAATAAAACAACAAAACAAAACAAAAAAAAAAGAAGAAACAACACTGGTGTCAAACAGCCAAAGGGTAAATATTCAACTGACTGGGAACAGTCAAAGGGCCATCTGAATATTATTGTTTTCAGAAATATCTGTCTAAATTTGAAAACAATATCCTCTGACTTCCACAATAGGGATGTAATGTCATGCGGAGTGAATAAGCCCTCTCTGGGCTTGTACCATCGGAGACAAAGCTTTTGTCTCGACAAACGGCCTTTTATTTAGTTGTTGCAGTTTTTCGCTCCTTTTATACCCTCCGAGACTTGGACTTCTTGCAACGTGCCTCAAAGGAGGCTGGAGGCCCTTTGTTTTGAGGTTTTCACACTTGAGGGCCGTGGTATTCGGTGTGTGTGTGTGTGTGTGTGTGTGTGTGTGTGTGTGTGTGTGTGTGTGTGTGTGTGTGTGTGTGAAAGCGACTGGGACAGCGTGAAAGAGAAAGGGGGCCGGGCTCGCTCGCAGAGAAAGGAGCCTTGGCTAAACACTGGCCAGGCTCCTGGAAAAGAGAGGGGGGATTAGCGTGCACAGACTGAGAGGAACTAATCTCCTGTGACATAATAGAACTGTACATAAACAACATCCCTGAGAGGTGAGTGGTGAAGCACTGACTGACTGAAGGGGCCGAGTGTGTGAGAACGAGGGCTCAGAATAATTACTTCTTTGCCACGGACAAGGGCAGCGATGAGAATAGACATTGACCACGCTGAAATTTGAATGTCCTTCCAGGGCCGACAGCCTTTTTTTGGCACAGGGGGAAAGGGCTATACCGTCTCCAATACACATACAAATGCACACACATGTACACGTACACATACTACACGTGCACATAAAACCCACATATACATAGGATTCACACTGTAGATGTTAAGACATAACACCAACATTAGTCTTCTGTATCTGTCTCAAAGCAGAGGAGAAGTGAATACTTTCCAGCACTGTTTGTTCAGCATAACAAATAACCCTATACCCATCAGAGTATTTCTGTTTGGGAAAACTAAACATCTGTGAGTTCACGGGCAAGGTGAGGTAGGATTGTTTGACACAGAAGTATGGCAGCGCAGCATTAGACCGCACAGCCAACAGCTTTAGTCGTCTGAAAGCCAGGTCTGCAGATCCAGCAGCATACCCTGGACTAAACCGGACCACCCAGCAATCTGGGCACAAAGATACTGTGGGTATTCATAGACAAATGGTTCATAACTGCAAAGTCAGGGGCTCACATCCTCAGCCCCGCTAAGCAAGGTAAGTCAGCAAAAGTCGTATTCTTATCCTTCAACAGCCATCACTGCTTCCCATGAGCAAGGCACCTCGCGTGCAGATAGGAGCAGGCAGGTAAGACTCTATGTTCTGTTGATCAACCTTCAATGTTATTGTATTTGGGATCAAATCTGATTATTGTGATATCCTGACACATAAACTTGTGGTCTGAATTAAAAATGTATAACCTACGACTTCACACAAAATGAAGCCTGAAATATTTTAAGGGAGTGTTATTTTAAAACTAGTTTTGGTTCTATGTTATACTTTGCCCAAACAGTTTAATGTGATAAACCTCAGTTGGATTCTTAAACAGGGTATTTCTGCCTATGTAAGCAGATATTGTGACATCCATCCATCCATTATCCAAACTGCTTATCTTGCTCTCAGGGTCGCGGGGATGCTGGAGCCTATCCCAGCAGTCATTGGGCAGCAGGCGGGGAGACACCCTGGACCAGGGCCCTAGAAAGAGAGAGTTGTGTCAATGAGGGGTCAGAACGCGAGAGGGTCACGTGGTTCATGTAGCCGCCGAACAGTTCCAAACGAAGCTTGGCGGGTCATTTAAATCAGTGTTTCTCAACCGGGGGTCCTCGGACCCCTAGCGGTCCGTGGTGTAATTGCAAGGGGTCCGTGAAAATAAAATATCTTTAAAAAAAAGATCCGATGACATAGGATTATTTTACTCAAATGTGACTGAGACCTTTATCTACCTAAACTATAAAGGGTAACAGGACTTTTTTCTCTAATTACATCTGTTTCACAAGTGTAATTTATTGTATTTTAATAAGAGATCTCGCTCCCGTTTGCATTGTTAAAAGTTACTGCATAAGAATTCTGTTGTTACATATATCTGAAAGTTACTGAATACATATTCTGTTTTGTTACATATATCTGAAAGTTACTGAATACATATTCTGTTTTGTTACATATATCTGAAAGTTACTGCATAAGAATTCTGTTTTGTTAACTATATCTGAAAGTTACTGAATACATATTCTGTTTTGTTACATATATCTGAAAGTTACTGAATACATATTCTGTTTTGTTACATATATCTGAAAGTTACTGCATAAGAATTCTGTTTTGTTAACTATATCTAAGTTACAACTGAAAGCTCTTATTTTTGCCCCAAAGAGTGAATACATGCTATAATGCAATTTAAAATGCAGTTTCTACTGTTTCTATCAAATTGCAACCCCCTCCCCCAAGATCTGGTGGAGGGGTCCTCAGGGTAGATCAAAATACGCAGGGGGTCCAGGAGCCCAAAAAGGTTGAGAACCACTGATTTAAATGAACTGCTTAGCCGCGATTTGTGGCAACTACTAGCCCATATTTTCAGATTTTTACATTTATATATAGATATAGTTACTTTTCCTGTCTCTGTCTTCTGACTACCTTCGCCGGAAGTTACAGGGGAACCGAATTTATTTCGGATCCAGGGCCGAAGTTCGCCGGCGCTGTCCGTCACTGCCTGGTGCTAGCTAGCTAGCTAAACTCCGGAGTACAACCCAACACGGCTCAATAGTTCACTTCGTCTGAAAATGGCGAGGACACCGTCTTCTCTCTTTGGAAAACACATTTAATCCTTCTTCACAGCTGCACAAAACGTTGACATAGGTCCCAATATATCACAGTTCTTAGTAATAATATTTCCTTCCCCTTGCGCGGAGCTCCCAATACCGTTCGCGCCACACAACAACAACTACTTCCTCATTCGCCCCTCCCTACCAACCAATCAGAGTCCGACCCCAGAGCTTGCTCTTAAAGCGTTACAGCCTTATTTACCAACACAATATTCCAACGTGACACATGTTCTATGCGCACTGTTTGGAACTATCCGGGGCTCCCATGATCCGCCATTGCTGTTAAATAAGTGGCCCATTGACGTAACTCTCTCTTTCTAGGGCTCTGCCCTGGACAGGCCATCACAGGGCACATATTGTGCCATATATACTGATATAAACTTCTAGGATTATTGGGATATTTTTCATATCGCCCATCACTAAGTCTATGTATCCATCCATCCCCCTAAAATTACTCCACATGGAGTTATGATTAAAATGGATTCTCTGTGAACTCGTTTCGATAAATGTAAACTACTAATAAGACGCGTTAGCCCCCTAGCTAACGGGTCTGACCCTTTAGCCGAGCGGTCAGTGGTGTCGCCTTGTGGTGCAATACACCTCGTTTCGAATCCCGCACCGGGCAAGAAAATAACCGGTTACATAAACAATAAGTGTAGGTAGATCGTACGTGGGTGTTTAACGAGGCTGTTCTGCGTTTGTACAATGTACTGTTAGCTAAACAGGGTATCCTCTCAAACAGACAAGTAACCCAGCCAAAGATGTTGATTCCACAGATTAGATTCTACACACACAGACTCCAACTCTCGTCGTGTCACCCGCTCCACAACGGGCTTTATACTCTTACAGACATTTCCCCGGTTTCATTTCATGAGAGCGAAAGGCAGAAAACTGGTCAAGGATTTAAAACTTTTCAACCACGCAACTCTTTTGAAAGGCAGAGCGTTACGTTGACAGGCGGCCGACCCCAGCTAGTGTTGCAGCGTTCACCGCTATAAAGCTCACACAGAACTACTACTACTAATACTACTACCAATACTTCTTCTTCGTCTTCTTTTCTTCTTCTTCGTCTTCTTTTCTTCTTCTTCGTGTTTATTGGCGGTTGGCAAACTACGAATTGATGCATTACCGCCACCAGCTGGTACGGAGTGTAGATCAGAACGTCCATTATTTTACACTACCCCCCCCCGCCCCAAAAAAACAAACAAAAAACCCCTCAAATCTTAAATGAGTTACTCTAAAGAAACTGAAACAAGACTTAATAACAGTTGAATTCTTCTGCAGAATATCTACTAAATCAAACTGTATTTTTATTTTCCTGAGATTTTGAGTCGGACGCCTTTTTTTCCGCCTCATATTTCTGGCAATATATCATAACGTCTATATATCATATAGACTCTAATGCAGTGTTTCTCAACCCACTCCTCAAGGACCCCCCTATCCTGCAGATTTTCATTGTAACCCTGCATAGGTGGCCCTGCTTGTACTTACTCGACCAATCATCTCGCAGCACTTAATTATGCAAGGTGTGCAACGTCTGACAAAATTCATTGCTGATTGGTTGAATAACTACAAACAGGTACCTATTCAGGGTTGCAAAGAAAATATGCAGGATAGGGGGTCCTTGAGGACTGGGTTGAGAAACACTGCTCTAATGTGTCTTCTTGCCTACAGTAGTCGCATCCGCCTGCATTGCGTTTGCCTATTTTGAAAAGTGTACCGTTTAGTCCAGTGTGTCCAAATCTGAGTCTTGAAATTACGGTCTCGCCTCCCACTTTGCTTTGAACCCACACGGAACTCACGACCGAACGTCGTCTTCATTCTCTTGTCGCCGGCCGCAAGCCACGGCGCACAGGCCGCCATTATCTCCACGAGCCACAGGTAGCCACGCCCCCTCGCTGAAAAACGACGACAACCAATCAGTAACCAGCGGGGCCAGCCCCCTCCTCCCCTCTGCTCCACCAACCACAAGCACGCACACTGAACGACATAACACGCATTCCCGTGATTGGAAGAGAGCGGGGGGGGAGGGGCGATAGGCTGACTCCGCTAATCAGCACTCCCAGCAGTGCAGGGTCGCTACAGTACATTCATTCTGGCTGGTGGGCGAGCCAGATGACCTGTTTATTTAGACTTGCAGAGTTCATGTCTGCATCCATCAGTGACTACACTGTGTTGGAAGTCTGGCATTAGACCTCCGACAGCCAAAATAAGCACAAGCATCTGCCAAACAGTCCAACGCTGCGAGGAGAAGCGCGTCTATTGAGCGCTCAGAGCACTTCCAATTAAACAAAATGGCAAGAGGGGTAAGGTTAAGGATTATTTTATTACTTAGCAGTTTGTACAGGTTCTACCATGGAAAAATAACATGTAACATGAAGACTGTATTTACAATTCCATTTTTACAAAATGTCTTTACAAGGTTTTTTTTTCTCTCTTTTTTTTTCTTCCTTTTTTTTTTGCTGGTTCCAAAATTCTACGCTAAAACACACAAAACACACACATTCACGCACACCCAACTCAAACGTTGTAATACTCACACAAATAAATATAGACATTCACTGACTGTTTCACGACAAATATTTCTACAGCCAAGAACATATACAATTCGTCATTTTCACGCGTTATAATTTCATTAATAAACATTACATATTATTATTCCCCATATAGTTCTTTGTTAATCTGTTAATGAAATATTGCTAAAATATTTGAAAGAGGTAACACAGACATTGTTTCAAGCCGACAGAATGTTAATGCTTGCCATGCAAAACAATTACAAGCATCCAATTTGAAGCAAGTAACTCATTTACAGTTGAAGTCAATGTACTTCTACATGCAACATACTATAAGAAATATTCTGGGTTAGACTACAATGACTTTAGTTACATTATTCATCAGAACGTATTGTATACCTAAGCGCCCTCTTAGTGTGTAAAACAATATAAATAGATGAATATCTACTTTTGTTCCCGCATGGATTGTTTAACAATTTTTATGCCATTTTCCTCCATTCATGACCGAGTGTCTTCAAAGGTGGCCGATACTTCCGAAAACATCTGGAAACTTCTTTCAAGTTGTCAGTCAATCAGTCAGTCAAACAAACAGCTGGAGTGAGTGTTGCCTAATCGACAATGCTGAAACGATTGTGGCTGTGTAAAATACTGATGGTTGAGTTCCCTGGATGAGGAACTGATTAGACGAAAATGGTGAACATAAAATTACACCTTCAGTACACACTTCACTATACAAACCAGCACCCATCTGATGACTTTGTTGAGGAGAGGGGCTATGTAGGAAAAGCATACGTGTGGTGGGAGCCTGGAGTAGAATTGGGATCCATATTACAGGAAAAAAAAGGGGGTTCAGTTCCTGGTCTAGTGCGCTGAATTTCTGCTTGGTTCCACACAGTGTTCCTTCCCTGGTAGACGACAGCTGAGATCCATTGGTTCCACTGTCTGGTTCTGTCTGCCTCGTCAGGCTGCTCAGTGCCTCTCTACTGACGGTTTCTGGTGATGAGGGTGGTGCTGCCGGAGTCTCGGTCCTATGACACACACACAATCACAAACTCGTCTCAGATCTATCAACCATCCTGATTCTGGAGTGACTGTTCTGATCATTACCAGATATATTTAAAGGACCATTCAATTTTTTTTTAATAACCTGGGTTTTATTTGTGGAGTTTTGCCATCGTGCATTTTGGTTATGATATTAGTTTACTCACTGGCTTCATTGTGGAGAGTTTGGACACGGCACCAATGCCAGATGCAACTCTACAATGGTGTCCTTTCAACAACTACAGCCTCCATTAGACTGTGTAAGTCATTTCCCATTACCGAAGACTTCACAATTATCATGCCTGAACCAAGTCTTATATCACGGCATCATATAATGACACTGTCGACCAAGCACTGATCTATCTATGATGCTAACCCTGGCAATAAGATGCGATGGGTTAACCACTGCCTAACTCCAAACCTAAACTTTACCCCCAACATATGTCATGAATATTCATATATCAGGGCAGAAGTTTAACAAACACCAAATGGTACCTAATGTGTCATAGTTCAAAGCTTTGTCAACAGCGTCAATATATGATGCCATGAGCTGAGAATGCGTTGGATGGCTAGGGTAGTTTTTCAGTGGGTACTACGACGAGTCATTCCTGCAAGCTGAACCAGGAAGTACCTTCGGCAATGTGATGGAACACTGTAATGGACATTTTAGGTAATTACTTCTAACTTGCACCTTTGTTTTCACTTACAAATATGTGGTCATTGGACTTGCTGAAACATGTCCGACACTCGTGCTCAGCTGCCCACAACTCACCACTGTAAAGCTGAGTCCAGCGGTGGTGCTGTGTCAAAGATCTCTACAGTGAAGCCAGTGAGTAAAATTATATCACAACTGATGTGCACAATGGCAAAACTCCAAGAATAAGACTCAGAGTTGGACAGTATCCATTTTTTTTAATATATCCTCAAACAGTCCGCTTATCTTACCAAGGCATATGGTATTACCGGCACTGAAAAATAAATAGATAAAAATCACAATAAGAAAATGTCGGGGGGACGGACTTGGGGGGGGGGGTCTGTCTTTGCTACACCGCCATGACAAATTTGCAATGTGGTCGCAGCAATCTTCCATTGTTTACAGTGTTTTATTCACTAATCCATAAGGATATCCTGTCGAACTTTGTTCTACAAGTCTGGAATGGCGGTTTTGGAAAAGAATTTCCTCCAATGCAACTCATAAAGTGGATCAAGTGTTTGGATCATGGCTTTACATGATGATTTGTCCACTGTGTGGAATGACACTGTGTCTTTGGCTTTATATGTTGCCAGTACAAGTTTTCCATTGCACACTGCCCTGTTTGTATTGAGTTGTTTTTGCAAAAGCACCTGATACAGTTGGTTGTGAAGGTCCA
>NC_079221.1:7983872-8012149 GCF_029633865.1 Lampris incognitus | reverse complement strand
CTAAACTATGATACCCATCAGTCTCTCCACTCCTTGAGAAACAGAGAGCGGGGGGGGGGGTAGAGTTTCACCACCAAAATATATTCAATTGTTCTTCATGCCCATAGCCAACCTGCCCACAAACACTTGTGGGAGTCCATCCATCTATTTTTGAAATATCTTGCTGACAGACAGACGGACAGACGAGGACGAAAGCATAATCTCCTCAGTCGGGGTAATAAAAGTAGACTTACTGGGGGAAGGATTTGGACTGAGAGATGATGCTGTTGGGCAGCCTATTTTGTCTGCTCTCGGTGGTGACCTCGGCCCAGGTGACCTGGAAGCCAGTGATTCGCAGGTGGGGGGCGACCCTGGACACACGCCACAGGAAGTTGCCAGGTGATGTTCCCCTCGTTGATGGAGAAGGAAGCAGTCAGATTCTCTGGCTTGGCCAACACCTTAGGAAGCCCTGGAGCTGGTGGGAAAAAGATTGATTGACCTTTATTTAAACAGGAAAACCAAATGAGACCTTTGTCCCGTTTACAAGTGATCTGATCACAAGTATTCATACAACAGCAAGTAATTAAAATAAAAAGGGATAAAAATAGATACCGAAAATCTGCATAATTAACATCCACAAATGATACATAAATAATACAAAAAGACGGACACAGAAAAAGAACATGCAAGTATGAAAAACAAGCGCAACTTTCCACAAGCAAGTCACTTACAATTTGATAGGATGCATCTGAGTGAACCAGATATTCTAGTTTCGCCTCATTTTGAAACTTATTCCCAGTATGTGGAGCGAGCTATTAGTATGTAAGATGACCGCAGTCATGCTGAAAATGTGTTTATCATATAGAATATCTCACAGTAAGCCGCGTGAGGGCATTCACAAAAACGGTAAATTACCACAGATTTACCCCCGCGCCTGTGTGAAAGGCGCCACCACACTGTGTAAACCTTTTAGCGGGCTACGGTAACTGAATACTAAGAGTGAATAGTCACCTCCTTCCCCTGGGCAGGGGATGTGTTTGTGGGTTTTGCTGCGGATGGTAGCACAGGATGGGGTGAGGAAGGTGGTGCTCTCGTCCTTGGAGCGTCTCTTGGACTTGAGCATGTGAACGGTGACTTTGTACTTGCAGGAGAACAGCAGGCCCGGGAGGTTGATGTAGTTCTCCTGAGCCAAGAAACACATTATTCAGCCCTGATGACTTTGACATGTCGCCCAGGTCAGGTCCCATGGCGGGTCAGAGATAATTAAATACACAGAACCGGGGGAGATCACATTCCCTCCCAGGCCTCAGGAACATGCCCCACATTACAGGACCACTTTGAACGCTCACATGGTAGGGGTTAAGCTGCGATTCCTTCAAATTCAAATTGCGATACAAATGATGATTTCGTTTTTATGGCTTCCAAATGTAGCACAAACACAAGACCAACTTCATAAAAATGGCAGGGGGGGCGCGAAAGTGGATTCATGTGTAATGCAAAACGAGAATGGCATGTAAATCCACGTTAATGAATTCTGTGCGACAGTCTAATACTTTACACTCTTTTCAGACTTTAATCATCCCTTGATCTCACCAAAGAAACGGCTTTCTCATCTCTTTTCCTCTTTTCTAGGAAACAAAAAAAAACATAAAATGGTGCTGAGTGGTGGATTTAGATCTTGCATTTGTAATAAAGCGCTTTTACATTAATAGGCGGTCCCTGGGGAAGGGGTGTGTGTGTCTGTATATATTCTCTCTGATATGAAACGGCTCTGATTAAAAGCGAACGAGGCGCCGCGCTCGCACACGGGTCGCTGTAAGCACAAGGCTGGAACCCGTCCCGGCGATCTATAGAAACGAGATGTATATTTCCTAGCAACCGGAGCGCCCGGGCCCAGAAGAATGCGTTGATTGCCAAGGCCTCTGCCATCCTGTATCAGGCTGAGACTGACCAGCCAAATCCCAATCATCTCCCCCCCTTCGTTCAGAAAAACCCTGCACCAACCCCCCCCCCCCCTAAACCCCCCCCCAATTCTACGCCACCCTGAAAGAAAGAAACCCCAGGCAGCAACAGCAGCAGCAATGCCGGGGCTGCTGGAAATGAACGGCCGCTCATTCTTGGATTCTCGGAAACACTGCTTAAGTGAATGCGTTTTATTGGCCAACAGACCGCGTGGCTGACCGCAGCACTGTGTCATAATATTGGAAACAACAGCCGGCGGTTCGGCCCCGTGCAAAAACCGACACAACAGCGCTTCGCACTAACAAGTGGAGATGCGGTTTTTATTTTGGGTTTTTTTTTTTTCCCCTCCAAGAATGAGCTGTCCACTACACGAACATCAAGACAAAAGCTGACACACGTGCTTCGATTAGCACGTACCCGTGGCGTCGAGTCACGACTCGCCGCATTTATTTTAGAGGTGAAGCAGGTCTCACGAGCCTGGCCTCTACCTCACAAGCTAAGACTCAGTCTCACGTTTAGCTGCACCATCTGCGTAGATTGGGGGGGAGGGGTTGCAACCCCTCGGATAATGTTTGTGAGCGAGTTTTCATCTAAAATTAAATACTGTTGCAAGACGATAAGCTTTTGCATTTTGCTTATTTTTTAATTAACATCAAAATCCTCATTCATAATAAACACACAAACTATAGTTTTGCTGCGTCCCGTCTTCCTTGTGCTCTAACACTTGGTACTGACCATGCGGTTTGACACCAGGTAGGGCTTCACGAAAACACCACTGAAGGGGATGCAAGGAAGACATGTTCTATCGCCCTTAACTAAAACAAATCAGTTTTCTTGATACAAGTTCTTAAGTGATCCCTGATGTGTCAGATCCGGTCCGGGGAGGGCTGCAGACTACCACGTGCCTCCCCCCAATACATGTGGAGTCGCCAGCCGCTTCTTCTCACCTGACAGTGAGGAGTTTCACCAGGGGGACTGTAGCACGTGGGAGGATCATGCTATTCCCTCCCAGTTCCCCCTCCCCCGCGAACAGGCGGCCCAACCGACTGACCAGAGGAGGCGCTAGCACGGCAACCAGGACACATACCCACATCCGGCTTCCCACCTGTAGACACAGCCAATTGTGTCTGTAGGGACGCCCGACCAGCCAGAGGTCACACAGGAATTCGAACTGGCGATCCCCATGTTGGTAGGCAACAGAATAGACTGCCACGCTACCTGGATGCCCAATAATATGTAATGACTGCTACTCAACTCTGTTCAGTAAAAAGTCACACAGCCACGGTTTAGGATTGTTTTATAGGGGTGTGTGTGTGTGTGTGTGTAAGCATCATGTCCTTGTGTGTCTGAGAAAGCTCAGACACTGGAAGCTCAGAAACCGGAGACTAACCTGTGTGACAGATTTTTCCGGTCCTCGGGTCTCATTGTGGTTGCAGTACTCGGGCACCCACTGGACATGGTAGCGGCTCACCGTCGGGTCTGGAGTAGGAAGCAGGACGACAGGAGAGAGAGAGAGAGAGATCGATGTTCAAATAAGACCGCATGACAAAACCTACAACAAAGCCCAAACCTGCTGAACAATAACCAAATGTGCTAAACAGCTGTCACGATGCTATCTCACAAATCCCAGCACCGATTATCTCCCATCTTTTAATTTCACCGCTTTGACACCATCCTCGTCACCACGGACGGCCACGCAAACTTCTCAGACCTCGACACGGAAAACACAGCAAGTCACCGCGGTCTCTGTCATCTCACCTGAAAAAAAACAAGGAGCCTATTTTTTCCCACCACAAGGCCGTCAAACCACCTAAAACCTGCTGACACAACTGTCGGGTTTTGCAAACTCATCACAGTCAAGCACGGCCCTTCCGGTGCCGAGACGCCGGCTCTCAGGCCGCAGCGTGCACGGTAGCGAACGTTCACCTCATTATTGTACAGTCGTGCCCTTATGGCTAATCAGCCCTGTTTATCCTCCCACCGCTCTCATCTCGCTTTGCTAGATTTATTATTCATCTGACTGTGTCGCCTGGATGTGAAACGCTCCTCCGATTAATAATTGAGTTATGCTGTGTTAGCCCCTTGGCGGGGGCCCGGTTTGCGAAGGAGGGGGGGAGGGCGGAGATAAAAGAGGCCCTTTGAAGGCTTAGACACAGATCTGGCACTCGGAGCCCCTGAGCTCTTTGGAAGGAGAAGAGAGGAAATACAGGGAAGCGGGAAATTGGGGAAAAAAATAAACAAGATACGCGTAGCTGGGCCTGACAGCGAGGAAGGGGTATGTAAAACAAGGAAAGGGACATGGAAATCAGGTAGAAAACAGAGCTGCGGCGGAGTTTTGATAAATGGCGACTGGGAGCGAGCCTCAGAAGTGCCGCCGCTGCCGGACGGCTGTCTACTGTCAGCGCGCTGGGCAGACAGGGATATATTATCTACGTTGGTATACAGTACGTCTCTCTTTCGCAGCCGCTGGACACAATCCAGAGAGCAGTCCAGACATGACCGGGGCCACGTTGCGTCGACTCACGCTCAGACGATGACAAAGGGTTTAATCACACTTCAGTTACCCCGCCTGTTCTCTCCATCACAAAAGAAAACACACAAAACAAACCCCTACGCTCCGGCTCAGCGTCTCTCCAGGCTGTTTGTCTACTGAACCACTTTAACCCAGGTGGTCAGAGAGATACGCAGGGTCATCCATCAATCCAGTGAGCGGCAGTGCCCACGCCGATGACCACACACACACACACACACACACACACACACACGTACTTCTATCTTTGAGAGGGACCCTCATTGACTACATTCATGCAAAAAAAGTTTACTATAAAAAATATATAAATACATATTAATAAATATATATATATAATATATAAATAAATACAAACAATAAATAAAAGGAAATATATGTAAATATGAATATAAATAAATACATATGAATATAATTAGATAAATAAATATATAATAAATACATGGTTTATTATTATCATTATTATTCATTCCCTAGCCCTTAACCCTAACCTTAACCTTAACCATCAGAACTATATGTCTAAACTTAACCCTAACCTTAACCTAATCCTAATTCTAACCCAAACCCAAGACCTAACCCTAAAATAGACCCTTAGAGAAGTGAGGACCAGCTTAAATGTCCTCACTCTGTTGGTTAAAACCTCAAATTGGTCCTCACAAATATAGAAATACAAGAACACACACACACACACACACACACACACACACACACAACTCAGGCACCAGAAGGAGCTGGACTCTACTTCACAACACCGAGTTTCTAAATCCATACACTTTCAAGTCTGGCCCGGCCCAGCAAGCAACCCCGAGCCAACAGGCAGAAGTCTCACACTTTCGCTTTGCTCCCTCTCTCTCTGTGATTCAGCATTAGGTCTCTCTCCAGCTCCAGGCCTCTCTCGCTGTAGCCAGCCTCTGCATTCTTAACTCTGGGATGTGGAGTTTGGCTTGGGCGATGACATATATTAGGAACATAACATTGACCAGTGAATGGGATTTGACAGGCTACCCTTGGAGCGCGCCTTTCAAGGTTTCCATATTTCCACTCCGGTATTAACACAAAGGAGGCTGGGGGAATGGATGCTGCTGGGACAGGCATTCCTTGAGGCTTTAACCCCTTGGGGTAACTGCTGTCGGGGCTGGTGACGTCAGGCCTTGTAAAACAAAATGGACTGTTTCAACACTAATGTGAGGGCGAGGATCTATTAAATACAGCTGTCAATAAATCCTATCGCACGGCCCTGGCTCCCTGTGTTTATTGTCCTTACCAAACAGTGGCTCCACTCTAACGGTCCGTGCGCAGGTTTACGCCCGCTCACATTACCCGGCTCTCACAAAGACACATTGTTTCGTTTATTTCATCCACACCGTCCAATACCACATTTGCGAAATGAATCCTCCGCAACATAAGCAACAGAGAATCACTCATAACACACAACTGATTAGAGCGCAGATGAGTCAAAGTGACTGATGGGCGTAATGGTGTGGAAACTGCAATGTGATTACGGCCAGGAGCCCGTGCAGCGCGGCGCATACCTCCACGATTCTTCCAGTAGACGCGGACCTGCAGCTGGCCGTCCTGGTAGAAAGGCGTGCCTATCTCCAGCGGGCCAGAGGGACGTTTGGCCAGCATCGGACCGACGGGAGATATCTCCTCCTTCTTTGGCTTAAGCGCTGATTTGACTGGGAAGATAAAAAGGAGAAGAGTTTTGCTGCCGTGGCTCGGAGGCAGAACTGAGCATAAGGTGGAAATCTCTTGCAACTGAGGAGACGAACAAAATATTTTCTTTGCGAAATCACAGCGGTTACAGTTTGTTGATAATGTAATAAAGTTGTTATCAAGCTCAATGGGAACAGTATGGCACCAACTCGATCATGAGCAGTGGTTCGATTGTCTCGGGCCATCCATGCAAAAATGTTTGGACTTGTGTTACGATGAAGGTGTCTGGATAAATGGCATATACTGTACAATATAATACTGTATAATATATTAAGTACTATATTATATATAGTATTATATATAGTACAGTGTGTATACATACATACTATACTATATTATATACTGTATTATATCAAAGACCCCGACAAGCAAAATTCAAGTAAATGTTCAGCGGCAATGTTTCTACTTTAAGAATCATAAAATACACACATACATGAACTAATAATTCATACTTTGTACAAAAGGTGATATTTTGGTGGAAAACTAATTTTCCCAATTCTGAGTGAAACGGTAACTGACATATGTGATCTGTAACTTGGCACTTGAGGTGTGAGTTTTTGTACTCGTTTTGATTCCGAAGCTGAGGGAAGCGTCTCAGTAGACATTCTCTCAGAAACCATGTGACAAAAATAGACCAACCACTGTATGGCAGCGTCACTAACCGCTTCCTAATATTATCCTTACCTCTGCCTAACCCTAACCCTAAACTTCCACCCATCCAGCCATTATCAGAGCCACTTATCCTGCTCAGGATCACGGGATGCGGGAGCCTATCCCAGCAGTCATTGGGCGGCAGGCGGGGAAACACCCTGGACGGGCCGCCAGTCCATCACAGGGCTGACACATTCACACCTAGGGACAATTTAGTATGGCCGATTCACCTGACCTACATGTAACTGCGGTCGCTGTTGCAACTGTGTGGAAATCAAATTTTGTATATGTATTGCACAACATTTCCAAGTGGTGATGACTGTATGCCACTCGCTGAGAATGTGAATTGGCAGGCCTTGCCGGTCACATGGTTTCTGAGACACAAACGTCACTGAGTGCAGACAAATACAGTGCATCTGGAAAGTATTCACACCCCTTCACTTTCCCCACATTTTGTTATCTTACAGCTCTATTCCAAAATGGATTAAATTCCTTTTTTTTCCTCATCAATCTACATACAATACCCCATAATGACAAAGTGAAAAAGGTTTTGTAGAAATTTTTTCAAATTTATTAAAAATAAAAAACTGAAATATTGCATGTACATAAGTATTCACACCCTTTACTCAGTACTTGGTTGAGGCACCCTTGGCAGCGATTACAGCCTCAAGTCTTCTTGGGTATGAAGCTACAAGCTTGGCACACCTATATTTGGGGTATTTCTCCCATTCTTCTCTGCAGCTCCTCCCGAGCTCTGTAAGGTTAGATGGGGAGCGTCGCTGCACAGCTATTTTCAGGTCTTTCCAGAGATGTTCAATGGGGTTCAAGTCTGGGCTCTGGCTGGGCCACTCAAGGACATTCACAGACTTGTCCCGAAGCCACTCCTTCGTTGTCTTGGCTGTGTGCTTAGGGTCTTTGTCGTGTTGAAAGGTAAACCTTCGCCCCAGTCTGAGGTCCTGAGCGCTCTGGAGCAGGTTTTCATCAAGGATCTCTCTGTACTTTGCTCCACTCATCTTTCCCTCGATCCTGACTAGTCTCCCAGTTCCTGCCGCTGAAAAACATCCCCACAGCATGATGCTGCCACTACCATGCTTCACTGTAGGTATGGTATTAGCAAGGTGATGAGAGGTGCCTGGTTTCCTCCAGATGTGACGTTTGGCATTCAGGCCAAAGAGTTCAATCTTGGTTTCATCAGACCAGAGAATCTTGTTTCTCATGGTCTGAGAGTCCTTTAGGTGCTTTCTGGCAAACTCCAAGCGGGCTGTCATGTGCCTTTTACCGAGCAGAGGCTTCCGTCTGGCCACTCTACCATAAAGGCCTGATTGGTGGAGTGCTGCAGAGATGGTTGTCCTTCTGGAAGGTTCTCCCATCTCCACAGAGGAACGCTGGAGCTCTGTCAGAATGACCATCGGGTTCTTGGTCACCTCCCTGACCGAGGCCCTTCTCCCCCGATTGCTCAGTTTGGCTGGGCGGCCAGCTCTAGGAAGAGTCCTGGTGGATCCAAACTTCTTCCATTTACGAATGATGGAGACCACTGTGCTCTTCGGGACCTTCAAAGCTGTAGAAAGTTTTTTGTACCCTTCCTCAGATCTGTGCCTCGATACAATCCTGTCTCGGAGGTCCACAGACAATTCCTTTGACTTCATGGCTTGCTTTCTGCTCTGACATGCACTGTCAACAGTGGGACCTTATATAGACAGGTGTGTGCCTTTCCAAATCATGTTCAATCAATTGAATTTACTACAGTTGGACTCCAATCAAGATGTAGAAACATCTCAAGGATGATCAGTGGAAACAGGATGAACCTGAGCTCAATTTTGAGTGTCATAGCAAAGGGTGTGAATACTTATGTACATGCAATATTCCAGTTTTTTATTTTTAATAAATTTGCAAACATTTCTACAAAACCTTTTTCGCTTTGTCATTATGGGGTATTGAGTGTAGATTGATGAGAAAAAAAGGAATTTAATCCATTTTGGAACAAGGCTGTAACATAACAAAATGTGGGGAAAGTGAAGGGGTGTGAATACTTTCCGGATGCACTGTAAATAAATAAATAAATAATCACTGTTCATGGCAGAAAAGGGGAGATGGGTCTTATCTATACGTTTTGGCTACAAAAACATCTTCTGAAAGCATCCATCCTTACCTGAGTCATTATTCTGGGCAGTAGTAAAGTGGAGAGAAGCCTTGGGACTCTTCAGACGCACCTGTCCCCAGTAGGTGATGGCCTGCAGCTCCACGGTGTAACTGCCGTTTGCCTGCAGCCCCTCCAGATCCACCCAGCTCTGGGCCTGCAAACAGCAGAAATGGCCTTAATGACCCTCGTACTCACTGAAACCTCTCGTGTGACGGCGACGCCACACCGTCACTCCAACCTCCTTGTCAAAGTCACTTTCCTAATAATGGTCCCGGGCCAGCCCAGCCCAATACAGGTCTACGGGAAAGCCTGTTTTATTGGGAACACATGTGGAGCCGAGGAAAGCATCACAGCGAGGAGATAGCCTTCAGGGCCTTTGAGAGGGGGACATGTTATCAGAGCCTCCCAGGGCCTCTTCACTTTGTGTTTGACTTATAGCATTCCTCCATCAGCATGAGCTTGATGAGTTTTAGTTATTGGTTATGCTTGTTTTGACATTCCTCCACCAGCAGGCCGCTTTCTAAGCCCCGAGGTGCCAAAGTGGAAACCAGTAGTACATGTGTCAATAGGTGTCTGATGTCTCCCACCTCTATCTTTTCCGTGCCACATCTGCTGCGCATTTCAGAAAGTAATTCAGGGGAGGACTTTACGGACGTGCATGTGTGGACGTAACTGTCTAGACAATATGTCTTTTTACTTCGAGTATCTAATGAAATCGCCGGCACAGAGATACCCAGGACTGCTGGTATCTGTGATCAGTTCTCGTGTTACTGTATGTATTATGTCAGTGATTGCCAAAACTGCTTTTGGGTACTTTGCCCCGGAGATATTTTGACCAGCGCAATTTACCCAGTCACACACGTCAAGAGTGTGTGGATTTTAGGAGGTGTAACCGTGATTTACCTACAGATCAGTGCGATTTAAAAAGGCCGTAAAACTGAGTTTAATGATTCACATCCGCAAAAAGATAAAGGAAAATTAAGATGCAAATGAAACGCTCTTGTTTCCTCAGCATATAAAACGACTTTGTAGACTCAGGCTGCCGTCGCTTTTACGCTTTTACGTGACATTTATCTATTTGGACCCTCGCACTTAAAGGAAAACACCAGTATTTTCTAACCTAGATTCTATTTTCCTATTGTGAGGAGTGAAACTGAGAGATGCATAACATAATCTTTTAAATTGATTCAGTATTGAGCAAACTCGCATCAGCTGTCTGCTGCGCACCGAGCTGCAACGTAATCCAGCGTTTGCTGAATAACATCGACTAAAACAGCTCATTTTTGGCACTAACAGGCTCAGACTGTTATGAGAGGAGCCTGAAGAGCCTTAACACCGGTATCGCTCGTGGGAATATATAGATATCGATCCGTTTCTAACCCGGAGCAGCTCTGAAGTCCCACGAAGAGTGAGCTGTTGCTGGAAGACGACGGTGGAAGCGTGAGAGAGTTGAAGAAATGCAAAACAGAAAATACAAAAAATTGCCCCCGACTACCCTGACTGACTGTTTTCAGACACTTCTCGAAACTTTCCAAGCCTGTTGGATCAAAAATAAACAAGCTTTTTTAGTGGATGCTGTTTATACTGACGATTACATTGGTGTGTCTGCATCGCTCTGCAATGACACCGCCAAAAGGCTAGTTGGTGGTAGGATTTCTACGCCACTGTGTTGAGTTTCTCATAGACAGTAGAAGAACAATGGCGACTGAAACTGAGCGGATCATGTTGGAGTTGCAGCTAATAAATGTTGAACCACAGTAACTATTACTTAAATTCATGCAAGGCAGAAAAGAGAGAAAGATGTTGGAGGAGATGGAGTGTACGATTGATGAACCAGTTGAGGCAGACTGAGGGTGAATATTCTGCATTTGTCCAGCCACTGAAACACGTGGACAAGGAAATACGTAGGAGGAAATGCAATGCTACCAAGTGGACCAATCACAGCTGTTGTGCTCTGCATCACGACACGTGTAAGTTACATTTCTGGGGAGGTGCACGTCAGGCGATGGTGCAACCTACAGCGTACGGCACACGGCTACAACATACGAACGCCGTTCCTACGGCGTCGATTCTACGCAGAAGCACCCGGATGGCGTACGGTCTATTCCGCTACCTACCAACACAGGGGTCGGCGGTTCGAATCCCTGTGTTACCTCCGGCTTGGTCAGGCGTCTCTACAGACACAATTGGCCGTGTCTGCGGGTGGGAAGCCAGATGTGAAGAGTAGGGTAATTGGCCAAGTACAATTGGGGAGAAAAAAAAGATTATATGCAGAAGGATAAATTGGCACTTTAGTGCTCTGCGTCGGCTGACGCTTGCTTGCTTGCTAAATACTGAATCACTTTAAAAGATTCTGCTGGGCATCCGGGTAGCGTAGTGGTCTATTCAGTTGCCTACCGACACTGGGATCGCTGGTTTGAATCCCCGTGTTTCCTCCGGCTTGGTCGGGGCGTCCCTACAGACACAATTGGCCGTGTCTGAGGGTGGGAAGCCGGATGTGGGTATGTGTCCTGGTCGCTGCACTAGCACCTCCTCTGGTCAGTATGGGTGCCTGTTCGGGGGGGAGGGGGAACTGGGGAGAATAGCATGATCCTCCCATGTGCTACGTCCCCCTGGTGAAACTCCTCACTGTCAAGTGAAAAGAAGCGGCTGGCGACTCCACATGTATCAGAGGAGGCATGTGGTAGTCTGCAGCCCTCCCAGAGGGGGTGGACCAGCGACCGGGACGGCTCGGAAGAGTGGGGTAATTGGCCAAGTACAATTGGAGGAAAAAGAGGGAAAAAATAATTTTAAAAAAAAGATTCTGCTACTCATCACTTGGTATGACTCCTAAAATAGGGCTTAGGTTAAAAAAAATACCAGAGTTTTTCTTTAAGTTGTCCTCATTTTGCTGGGGGAACTTAATCACAATCACTTGGGGGTCGATTTTTCAATCATTAAAGTAAATGAACATGAAAATGATCAAGGAACGTCATTAGTATTCATAAGCTTCGCAGTCTCCTTCTCAGGAGATTTTCTCAGCAGCAGTGTCCAGTTTCGGTGACACACGTCTCACTTTGACCTGAATGTACTCGTCTACATATACCAACATCTGGGTTATAATAAACCCTAAAGCTTCTAAAAATAACATACCGCGCATATGAAACAACAGATAGTCAGTTTCATCATAGAGTAGCGCCAGCGTATGTTGGAAGAGATGATTCAGATTGTTTTTAAACGTTAAAGATCGACTCGTGTGCTTCATTAGGATTGCTCAACATAATTACGTAACTTGTTTTAAATGAAAAACACATGGCTAGTAGAACCACGTCTGATGGTGCCATACAGGGCCACCCCCTTTCCACACATAATGCTTGGAAGCCGGTTCGGATCCGAGGCGATGCTCGAAGGTACAGTCATGGTGCAAAACAACCCAAGGACTGAAGCTACTCAGATCTACGTCTAATAAACTGGTACCTTAATTACAATCTTCTCACGATATCCCTCGAGCGCTCCATGTACCAAAGTTGAGGAGTGACATTACACAATCAAAAAAAAAAGGAAAATCTAAAGTACTTCCTAGCCATGGTTTCAAATCATAAAGATATCTCCAAGTAACACAGGAGCCGGATACTATGCGTCTCACTTTGAATGATATCAGAAATAATATTACATGTTTTTCGTCCCCACTTTAACCGTGCGTTTAAGGGGATTTTAAACAGTTTGACAAAGTAACACAATGAACCGGGTATTGTGTGCCGCGCTGATCTGTAAGTGATTGATTTGCCGTGCCTCGTGGATTTACGTAATCAAATGCAAATGCCACTTTCATGTTTATCTTTTTTTTCTCCCCGGTGTGAGCCTCTGGATGTTGTTTTTTTTTTTTCAGCGATGTGTTGATGCTGAAGGAGGAGACGTGTGATGAGCTTGGACCTGAACCAGCAGTTCGAAAAAGCGAAAGACAGCGAGCCAAGCAGAGGAAGGCAGAGGAAGATGGGGGTGGGGGCAGACAGACTGAAAGCGAGAGAGGCATCGAAAGAAAGACAAACACTAAAAAGGAGAAATACTGGAAGAGAGAGCGAGAGAGAGAGAGAGAGAGAGAAGACAGCAGGACAGAGAGCGTAACTTTGGCAGGTAGGGCAAGAAGATTACCCCGTTGGTGGTCTTTCTCCTCTTTTTCTTGGATGGCACCATTGACTTGCTGGGTACGGTCCAGCTCCAGAAGACTTTGTAATGATGGATGGGGATGTCGGGCTCCTCGGGTAGGGTCCAGTTGAGGCGAACTGTCACCAGGCCGTCATCGCTGTTGAGCGTCATGTTGGTGACACGCACGCTGGCAGGGCGGGGAGGGGCAGATGGATCTGAGGACACAGTGAGCAGCGACATAATCAGTCACGACAGATCCAAACACATCTATAGACCTTCAGAGACTGGCACACACGGCGCCTAAGAAGACATACAGGACCCTCTGGCTCCGTTAAAATGACAAATATTAGGCCCGGGCTATTTTTGCAAGTATAATTTGAAGCTGAACATATTACAAGCCAAGCCGCCTTTCATGCTTCACACCGAAGCTCAGAGGGGCACAGTGTGATAGTGTGTAAAGTAATTAGCTGGCCATTGGAAAACTGTCACAAGATGTTATGACAGGTGTCATGTCGCGTCTACGACGGCGTTTGGCAGGATGGAGAGCGTGGGTCAGAGGTTAACAAACACATGCTGCTCACTTTGGCTCCGCACTCACATTCCATCTCACTCTGGCACGCTTAAGTAGTACTGCGTGTGTGTGTGTATTAATGTCTAAAGTAATACTGGTTCTGAACCCATCCAGATGGGCTATGACCCAGCATGCTGCCGGCTGCTGTGTTGCAGTGCTTATTTCAGCCTGGTGTCAGAAGAGAGGCAGGCCAGATGCCAGACCAGAGGGAATAACCCTGTAATGAGAAAATGATCAATGCCACAGTCCAGTTAGCTCCTTTCCCCCACTCTCTCCCACTTGAAACACATTTAATCTGGTCCAAAAGCCCAATTGGACGCATCGGTTCACCGTACCAGTTAATGTTGGCCACGCAAGATAAATAAGCGGTCAATTCTTGCAAATTGCCCTAACAAAGTATGGTGGTGCGAAATTGCAATCAGATGATACGGCTCTGCTATGTAAATAACAATGGCATGGCAGAATGGCCAAGAGCTCATCAAATCCATGACAGCTCCCATCAATCTATCAACGTTTTGGCACTGATTGGACTGATTGGGGATCGGTTTCCACCCCTGCAGCAGAATCCCTTTCCCACCTGGCTTCTGGCTATGTCAGACGGCTCGCCAGAGCACTCGGGAGCACATGTATGACGAAGGATTGACAGGAAAAGGTCAACATGCAAGGGCATCAAACATGCTAAAACAAATGTTTGTCTTCCCATTTGGCACAAATGATGAATATCACAGTATATTTAACGCTGGTATGCGGCATGTGTCTAGGTAGTGTTTTTGCATTTATAAATATATAATGCAATGTTACATTTCCAACAAAAACTGAGGCAACGCTAGAAACTCGAGGCTGTGTCCTGTAGCATTTCATCTCGCTGTAACTCAGCTAGTCTTCACAAGGCTCTGCCTCTACATGTCAAACAAACTTACACTATCTGATACGGATCAGATGGAATCAAGACGCAATATTACATTCATAAACCTGTAATCCGTGGGAACCACACAACAATTGGCCAAAACCTTAACAAATGCCATCTGCAGCGGCACTGCAAAGCTATTTAGTGTCGTTCAGCATTGAACATGTAGAGGATGGGGAAGGCGGGCGAGGAGCAACCGAGACTGCCATCGGAGCTCGCAAACTAATCTGTGGCAAAGATCTGAAGTAGGGCTGTGTTACCTCACTCCTTTTGGAAGCCAGACAGCACTTGCATTCATTTGAAACCTGCAATATCCTGACTAATGCAGACATATTACATTTTATACGACTGTAAAGAGGGGAAAACCCCGACTTTGAAGACCTAAAATGAAGATCTGGTTGCAACACAGAGAATAAGTGCTCTACCCAGTTCTCTCTCATTACTCGCACCCTGTTCTGCATCAGCATGAATTACAATTTCCATTTAGCTCATTTGGCAAGTTTGCAAAAACTGCGGAGGAGAAATCTAATTTAGGGGTTTATGAGGTTAACAAGACAGTGAAAAGGCTAATTCAGATGTTTATGTAGTTTAATGATGAACACGGTGTTTTTGATTTTGAATGGTGTCAACGGCTTGGTGAGTCAAATTCATAAGTGCGCGTTTGGTTTCGACTAACCTCGGTTTTGCAGTTTTCGCATGACAAAAATACATGTTTAGTGTGGTGAATGTTTGATTGAGTGCACGCTGTGCTGACATGCACATGGAGTATGCGTTGGCCAGTGGTTGTTCATGTGCGCAGGAATGGGCCAAATTAGGCGCTACCGAGTCAAATCAGGTTTTAAAAGTCTTTCCCAAAGGCTCCACCTGTTTCAAGGTCTTCACTGTAACAAATGGAGGGCATTGGGTGTCAAACAGGAACTCAAACGCGAAGCAAGGCCACACACACGCATGCACACACACACACACACACACACACACACACACACACACAGACTTGCATATGCACACATGCACAGACCTCTGGAAGAGCGGAAGTGTTTGCTTGGGGCGGTGAAGCCGCGGGTCCCGTGGACATTGACTGCAGCCACTCTGAACTGGTACCATCTGCTGGCTCTGATGTCAGCCAGTTGGACGCGTTCCTCTGCAGTCTGAAGGACAGATGGGGAGAGAGCAAGCCGCAGGGGTCAGGGTTCACGTAGGGTCACAGCCCCCATGTGAGTTTGCTGCCACATCAGTCATCTGTGTGTTTCTCTTTGCCAAACTTTCAAAGACACTGTGACTGTGAGGAATGTGCAACCGTATGCAACAGCCTGTCAGCGCAGCGCAGCACTTTCACAGCTGTAGCATGTGGCATGCTGTGACATCTGAAGCTGAAACTTCATACAGTGATACAAATTCCAACTGTCTGGTCAAAGACTCCTCCCAACATACAAAAATCAATTTTAAGATATCTAGAGATATTAAAATGAAATCCGGATGACTTTTTTTTCCAGAATTAAGTACTCGTGCACAGTTCTTAAAGGAGTGCACACTTACTTGTGCCACAGTTAGCCATTCTGTGGCGTCATCTTCACTGGGATGGATGCCGTAGTTCCAGCGGCGCTGCACCACATAGAGGACAGGCTCCACCGAGATGTTGAACTTGGAGGACCATCGGATCTCCAGCTGACCCGACTGCTGCTCCAAAAACACCAGTTCCTTCCTGGGCTTCAGGGGGACTCCTGAAAGGACAAACAGGTCAGGACATAAACACGACAACAGCGCGGAAACGCTGCGTGGAAACGCCGCGGATGAACTCCAACATGATAACAGCTAGTTTCCAAAAACAACGACCTGTTAAAAATGGCTTCAACAGACGAATGACACCAACAGTGTTCGACAGCCACGTATGAACCTGACAACGAGACATGACATCACCATATTTGGTGGACTACATGCTGTGGGTCAACAACATAACCCATCTACTGTGAAAGACTGTGATGTTCTCTGGCTGCGGAAATGGTGTTTTAGGAGCTGTGGTTCTTAGTGATGATATAGCTAGTTAGCATCCAGGTATGCGATGTAGTGTACATGACTCTCAACTCTCTCAAACACACACACATGCACACACACACACACACACACACACACGTGTATAAAAGTACAATTCATTGGCATCATTGCTCTTCACATTCAGCCCATTCAGACTCAATCGATGCAGCCATGTGCAATACATTAGAGATTTATTAAGTGCAGGACTGAACTAAATGTGCAGCCAGGACAGATTGACTTTCTCAGCTGGATTTATTACAGCTGAGACGTAGTGAGTTGTTGATTGAGCAGCGGGCACAGTGATAATGAGATGGAGATTGGAAAAGCAAGTTTGGAAGCACAGGAGAAGGCTGAACACATCCCACAGTTCTCAATAAATCACCTAGCACCTCAGACCATTATGGAGGACCTCTGTCAGCATGGGACAGCCCTCTGCTGCCATGCATTCATAAACAGCATAAACAAGCTCAAGGCTACCTCGACGTCCCCACAAACCGCACAGCCGCCGTGTGTTATGTATGCAAGGCGTATGACCTAGCCGTGTCTCGATCTTCTCTTTACACAGGGCACGCTAAAGTGATTGATTGACGCCCATAAACTGCAGAAGATGGAGGAGGGCCCTTTTTGCCACACACATACAGAGTCTGTGAACTATTTTGTCCGCAGATAACAGCTCTCTGCGCACCAACAGCTGGGGGTCATTGTGTTGTGGTTTCACAGCTCTACAGTGAGTGAGTGAGAGTGTGTGTGTGTTGATGAGTGTGTGTGTGTGTGTGTGTGTGTGTGTGCGCCCGTGCGTATGTGTGTGTGTGTGTGTGACATCTCCAGTGCAATGTGGAACACAAGCAGTTACCACAGCATTCCTCTTCTCCCCCTGCCTTAACTCATCTTCCCAACACGTCACACAAACACTCCTGCAAAACACACACACCCCACCACACTCAACTCGCACACATAAATACACCCGTCAGCTCTGTCCTCCGCAGCGTGTAGGAGGGTATCCCTTAAGGCCCTCTCTTGGTTTGCACTTTCCAAAGATAACTATCGAGGCGAGTTTGGTCCAAGAATCATTGAACATTCATTTTTCAATGGCGGCGCTCCGACACCAGGCTCTGTGAGCCGTGACGCAACTCATGTTTAACAAAGACCAAGGGTGCGACATCCCTTTCCGGCTCACTCAAATCACGCATTCTATAATAATCACAGAACTAATTATAGGGGTTGACAAAAAAAATACTTTTTTCCAAAAATTTTCCAAAAACCGCTAACGGAGTCACGGCTTCCCGTGATCTGAGGGTTGCCGACTGACTGACTGCCTGAATTGTTCTGACGATGTGAACATATATAACTCTCACAGCAATTGGTATTGAGCATTTCTTTAATCCTACCATCCACAGATCTCATAACTCCCCCCCTGCCCCAGCCCCACACCCCCCCTCGCTCCTTCCTGTCTGCTTCCACAGTACAGTGTGATGTAAGGCTGCTTTTGATCACCGAACAAGTGGGGCTCTTTCATAGACAGTGTTGTGTCTTCCAAGTGATAGTCTGAGACCAACAGACATGCAAACATCACATGGAGAGAGAGCGACAGAGAGAGAGAGAGCAACAGAGAGAGACAGAGAGAGAGGCATAGCAAATGAGGGAATTTGAAAGATGAAAAAGCAATGAAATGAAAGAAACAGAAGTAGGATCCTGCAATAAGAGATACAGGATATTCATACAAAGACGATTCACGAAGCACTAATCAAAAAGTGCATAATTGGGGCACTGAGCGCCTGGCAAGTCTTATTAATTTTGCAAAAAAGCTGCAAACAGCCATCCCCTATATACCGCATATCTTCATAGGCACGCTGCTGAGAAACCTTTGAAAAATAAGCTGCAGAATAGCGGATGATGCACAATAGCATCGGCTCTTATTGATGTGGAGAGGCAGTGTAGTCAGTATACACAGAACAAAGGCCCAGTTGGGGACCCCTGCCATTCTGGGTTCGAGAGACAAGAGAGAGCACAAAGTGCGCTTTATTTATATTCAGCCATCTCTGTCAGAGACAAATACATACACTGGGGACCTTAACCTGTAAGCACAAGCACACACAACACACAACACACACGCACATCTGAGAGTGATCACCACGGGGGGAACGGTCTATTTCGCCCCACTCATGTAGACTAATGGCTTCCAGCATTATGGATCATCATCCTCAAGACCGAACACACACTCGTGCACACACAGAAACAATTACCCTCTCCAAACCATGAACACCTAATTAGATCTTTAACACTAAAGACCAGGACAGGAATCCTATCAGGAATGTCACCCATCTGCTAAACTGAATTATGTGCGAATCTGGCGCACATAAGTTACGCTGCTTACATAGCAGTTTAATTGTTCATCATGAAGGTCTCCGGGAAAGTCGAATGGTTCTAATTGACAAGATTCCCATACAGACCTTCTCAACAATGTGCCTCCCCCCCACCCCCCCCCGGCTTTCATCCCCCCGCATTAATACGCTGTTCCATCTCCTGACCATGACATCCACACAGAATTGCCTGCACATTTATCCAAAGCATACATAAATACTAATGTATTCTCAAGGCGCAGAGGCCTAAGCTTGAGCTCACATACTCTTGCTTTTCCTCTCGCGCGCGCCGAGGCCGACGCGGACGCGCGTGAACTCGGCGCACTTCAAAGCAATCACGGCCATGTCACCGACTGCGGTGCCTCAAAGTTGCATTCAGGCTCCTCTCGCCTTTTCCGCACCTCCTCGACTTTGTTATGGCCCAAGGCTTGCAGCAATTGTGTGCTGGTATCATATACAGTGGAGTTTTAGCTTCCATCTCCACGTGCAGAGGCTGTAAGCTCGCTCGCTCGCTCACGCGCTCGCTCTCTCTCTCTCTCTCTCGCACAATGGCTTGGCGCCCTCAGCACATCGGTTTCGCCTTGGGAACTGCTATGAAACACTTTTATGAGAATGAAGGTTTCTGGGTACCTCTGCGACTGTGAGACCGTTAAGCCTGTCCAGAATTATTTGATACCGGGGACGCATTGTTATTTACAACAGAGACGGGATAAAGGACAAGGTGAAGAGTTTTGAGTTTAATAACGAATAATAATAAAAAAATAAAAAAACATTGAAGAGAAATGGCGCCGGCGCCCTTTTCCTCTCAGCTTTATTCTAGAACGAGTCTTCACACTTTATTTTAAAATCATTCATAATTACACGTTATAATCAGTGTCTTCTCTTTATAATTGAGCATCCGGTGTTTGAATTGTCCTTTTCCCCCGGCCAATTACCCCCACTCCTCCGAGCCGTCCCGGTCGCCGCTCCGCCCCCTCTGCTGATCCGGGGAGGGCTGCAGACTACCACATGCCTCCTCCCATACATGCGGAGTCGCCAGCCGCTTCTTTTCCCCTGACAGTGAGGAGTTTCGCCAGGGGGACGTAGCGCGTGGGAGGATCACGTTATTGGATTCCAGTTCTCTCACATCAATGCCATAAGGTCATAATACCTTCTTTAGGGAACTGAAGCCTTTATTTAAATATCTGCCCAACTCTAGTCCCCCCATTATGAAATCCATCCCAGCAGCGGTGATACTCCCCTTTAACGCAGTCATGTCATAGTATATAGCACATGGAGGGTTGCGTTTTGGGTGGCAGCACTGCTCATGCTGTGGTTCAGTAAGACAGGTTAGGCCAGCTAACCATCTTAACCGCCTTCAGCATTACCTTTGTAGAGATTTTTGGGCAGCTGGCAGGTGTGTCCGCAGCCATTGGAGCAACACTTTTTGACAGACGAACACTCTCCGTCCTCCTCGCAGCTCTCCACGCAGGCCGCTGCAAATCCGCTGGCCTTCTCCGGGGCGGGGCAGTCGCCCTGCTTGACTCCTTCCACCGACTTCAGGAACTCACAGCTCGTCAGACACTCGTAGTGCTTCTTGGGAAAGAGGGGCTAAGAGTAGGAGGATGAGGAGGCAGAGGAGAGGAAAAATCTATGTCAGATCACTTTTTTTTGTGTTTTTTTACTTTCACTCTACCAGGGCTCATGCATGCAGGTCTGTGCGCTAACAGGGATTGTCTTGTTTACATTTCAACTTATGAGTCACTGGAGTGGGTGAGTAAATTAAACAGTTTTGATTCAGCCCCAAAGCGTTTTACTGCCGAGCACCAAAAAAAAAAAAAAAAGGAGAAAATTTCTGCTCTGTGAAAATTCCCACTAACTACTGGGAGCTCATGCACTCGAGTCTGAGGTAACCGTGGTACTGGTGGTGACGACATACCTCGCATAAATCCTGGCACTGATTTTCCTTCAGGTCCCAGGATTCCTTGCAGGGCTCCAGGCACTGCGAAAAGGAGAAGGGTGTCAAGCTCTTCAAAGGGGAAACAGCCACATCAAAGCGCCGCCTCCTCTCATGACGGTTCTCCCTGCGCGCTCCCGACACCGCCTCCTTGACTGCCACCTCACTCAGCCACTTCCCCCCCCCCCCCCGTGCGTTCCACCACAAAAACCAGCCACACCTCGTTCTTACAGACGCCCCACATACCTTCCGAGAACACGAATACCGGGGGTGTGACGAGTCGCCGATTCGAACCCATGTGCTGGGATTAGAGGGACACGATCGCGGTTTTCGACATGGTGTAAACCGGTTATTGTTCTTGCCGGTGCGGGATTCGATACGGGGTGTACTGCGCCACAAGGCGACGTCACTAACCGCTCGGCTAAAGGGGCAGACCCGTTAGCTAGGGGGCTAACGGGTCTTATTAGTAGTTCACAGTGGGTAAAGAGATAACGCTCCGTCAGCAGCCACGACACTGGGCAGTCTTCCGGAACGCCGCCGGAACTGTGCCGGCCAGTGACGTCACCGGCGAACAGTCCGTGAACATGGAAACTTATTACGCCCCTTTTCCACTACAAGGTACCGGCTCAGCTCGACTCGCTTCTGTGTCGTTTTCCGTTACCGTAACAGGACCCCCCCACCCCCCTCTCCCTCGGCGTTGCTGGATTTTCGGCTCTCCATTTTTCCCCATTTTCAACATGTACTTTTAAGATAACTCCGCTTCGACCGTTTTGGTATTTACAAAAAGGCCGGGCGATATCTCAGGCGCGCATTGATGACGCAGGGGCGCGATTCTCTGACCAATCAGAGGGCTGCATTGATTTTGGCACCCCTCCGGTTTTGTTTTTTTGGGGGGGGGGCACCTCGACAAAGGTGGTACCAGAAAAGTGGTAAGTTACCAAAATGCCGGTACTTTCCAGTCATGGAAAACGAAAAAAAAGGGCTCCGGGTCGAGCCGGTACCATTGTAGTGGGAAAGGGGCGTTACTTTCCGGTTTGTCGAATTGGCAGCAATGCATAGGAATACGCAAATAACAGCCCTACATGCAGCTGTATAATTTTCTTCTTCTTTCGGTTTGTTCCCTGTTACTCAGGGGGTCACCACAGCGGATTTTGTAGTTTCCATCGGTATCGCGTTGAGGGCACAGCGCCAATGGCGGCCGCTGTTAACCCGGGCCTCGACCGATCCGGTACGGTCTCGTCAGTCCGCATACTGATTTAGCAAACGTTTACGTCGGATGCTCTTCCTGACACAACCACTAACCCCTGTGGACGGGGGGGGGGGGGCGCTGGATGCCACCCCAGTATTCATGCACTTGCGCCCATGCCTGTATTCGCTCCAACGCTGCAGCCAATCCGACAAATCAGGAAGTAATTTTCCGCGTCCTCGGACCGTTCGCCTGTGACGTCACTGACGAGCGCCGTTTCGGCGGCGTTTCAGAGACGCGCGGACCGCTGCGCGGTGAGTTTTATGGCAGCAAATCCATAACGTTGAAAATCTTGATTTTGTTTTCCCTTAAACGTTTCAGATGCGGCTACAGCGACTCAGACAGCTTGTATCAGGCAAAAACTGGGAGAGTATGTTGGAAAAACTGATGCAGGCTTCGGTGTGTTGCACATTGCCAGATATGACACGTGTATCTGTTATTTATTTATTTTATTTTTTTACTATCTGATAATTGCCGTCGCTGCTCCTTTTGCATGGGTGTTGCTCTAGTTTTCTCCAAAGTTGACTCTCTCAGCACGCTCGTCTTCTCTCTGCCTGACCCGCATGACCCCCATCACCCCTCCGCCCACTCCTTTCTATGCGTCCCTCGTCCACATTTGGTTTTTTTTAAGACTTGTCAAGCGATGGTCAGGAAATGTACGATGCACCACCAAACTCATAGCCCGCAAGTGCGGGCTGACTTTGGCTTTTTATAAGAGTTGCACCGATTTATGTTTTACTGCCAACAAATGAGAGTCCAAATAGGCTCTTAAAACCATCCTTGTCCCCCTCGCACTAACTGGATCGAACAGAATGTATTCCGATCAAGATTTCTTGCAACCAGACACAAAACTGCACCATTTGTAGAAAGAAAATGGAACTGTCTCACTATTCCATTGCGCTGTATTGAATCCAATTTTGTTGCACCGCATCGTTGTATTGAGAAAAGGGCTGAATCGAATCGCATCCATCTCTTGGCAGCTTAAAATGTACCTAGATGCAGATGCATCGGATTGTTTGCATATCGAGGTATGAATTGAATCATTCTCTTAGACTGGGAGATGCACACCTCTAATAAAAACATCTTTTTCAAAAACGGATGCAGGCCAACTGGGCTGCTCCTTGCAGATACAACATGCACACTGTTGCCCCGAGCCTGGAAATTTGCTGATGCCGGCATTTTGTCTGGCGCTGGCCTTTACAGATTTCTTTCTTCAATGCCTCAGTTCTACTTAACCCCTGTACCCCCTGCATCTCAGCCTCCCCCTGCTGCTCTCCTCCTTTTCTCTCCTCCTGCTCTTGTCTGGACATGATACAGTCTAGCCCTGGCACCTGGCTCCCCTCGCCGTATCACGTTGAGTGGAGAGAGAGCTTTAATAAATGATGCACATGGTTTAATGTTCTTGGGATTCCCTGTTGAAACACGTGGAACTTATTTGCTGGATGTTTGGCAAGGCATGGGATGAAAGTGAAGCCTCTCTGCGAGTGTAGCTCAAAGTCATTTGGCCGAACCTCACGGATGATAAAATTGAAAATGAAAATAAACCAATCTGGTCAAATTCCTCTCGCTGTAAATACAACAACTCGCCCTCGACGAATCAAATTCAATAAAACCTATGCAGTAAAACTGGAAAGGTCATGCATGTCTAACAGCATCAGGGAGACGCCACCACAGTAAAGGCCATATGTTCAGATGGGATGGAGAAGGTGGGGCTCTCCTCCCCTGGTCGCTAAGAGAGACGACACAAGTGGAGAGCGGCAAGCTCCCACAATCAAACCGCTTCTGTGTAGCATTGGGAAGGGCCCAAACCACACCAACCAGAGACCTGCCAAAGTCACTCATTCAGCTCTATTCAATTTAGACCCCTGTACCAGCTTAAGTAATATTGCATGGCACTGCAGTCGACTTCCAAAAGACTGTATTGCGCATTGCATACTTCAGAGAAAGTCTGATATGTTGGTGCATGTATTATGGGGTTGAGTGGGAGGGGGGGCGGTTACTGCAATGAAAAACATAATAATACGCTTTGTTATGTCAGGTACAGTACACATCCATATTTGAACGGCCGGAGTGGGGACACACAAGAGAATGTGTACAACACAACGTTGATGTAAGAAATTACACATCTCAGTCAGGGAGCCAAATCTGTATTTATGAGCCTTTAAGTAGCTCATTAGCTAGCTCTGTTGTTACTATGCCAGTGCCAGTGAAAAGTTTATTTGCTTTTTATGGAGTGCAGAGGACGGGCACATGATGAAGCATAAACCTGGCTTCTGGAGGAACATGCTGCAATCAGGGGCCTGCACTCGCCAGCCAGTTGGCAATTACACTCTGTGGTTGGTCTTTCTGTTAGCGCTCTGCTGGCTCGGTCCTGTCTGGGCTCCTGAAGGAGCTCCGTCTGGACAGTCAAGCGTTAAACAGCAGGCTCTCCAGTAAAGAAAGGGTGGCGAGGCTGCCGGAGCATTGCTATTTTCTTAATTACTTCATAGGAATATATATCTCTCCACAGTGACATGAAGCAAAGTGCCAGAGCGAATATTGGACACCTTGGAGGAAAAGAACTGAGTTATGATGGCAGACGTTTCCAAAAGAAACTACTGTGGGTTCTACGGAGTAGATCAGGTAAAACCGCTGTAATACTTTAAGGAGGTTTAAGATGACATATGGGCAAAAACACTAAGTCCATAGAGTGCCTGACAGTCAGTGGAGTCTTGGCAGTTTACTGGCTTCTGCTATGAATAATATTGTGATCCCATGATATTATCAACTCTGAACTAAGCCTGGCCCTCAGAGGGTGAGGCAGTAGATTAGTGCTGGGTGATATGGAAAATAATATCATCACGATCATCATAGGGAATTTTACATGATATCGATATATATCACGGTGTCTGCTTACATACGCAAAATACCATGTTTACGAATCCAGCCGAGGTTCATCCCATCACTCATATAAATTAGGCCGACTAATACTCCCTCGAACATGTCAGACCTCGTTTTGTGAGACGTTTTAGGTAACAGACTCTCGTTATCGTTGATCTAGACTGCGAAACTGTCTCTCCTGATACTCCTAATTACATCCCAATACAATACCACAGAAAGACGATAATAACAATCTGAATTATAGCCCTACTGGTAGATGTGCAGTAGCAGCAATACCTCAGCGCCGGGCCTCGACCGAGCGCCATGCTGGAACAATGAGGTGTTGAGGGAGTGACTTGTGCACCAACAGTGTCTGTCTACAGGAAATTCTGCCAGCAGACGCACATGCTAAAGCCCCACAAATCCCCTCTACAAATCACTGAACATACACACATAAGCCTGGGGATCAAGCCCATTTTCCCCATTGAAAGATCTTGTGTGCATGGAATGAATGCATTCCATTGGCCCTTTTTTTTTTTTATTGAGGATGCCTCCTACCACCCCTACCACCCCCACCCCCACCCCCACCCCCACCACAAACACACCATACAAGAGGTGAAAATGGAATCGTGGTTATCCCGAGACACTCGAGTTTGCGTGCCAAGCAGGATGAATTAAGACGGCACACGGCGTACTACAGACGATTGCAACACAGATCAGAATGCCAGGCTGTGTATTTACGGATGTCTGGGCCTCTCTGTCAGTGTTTGTTTTATTAACTCTTCGGGGCAGAGGTTTTCATGTAACGGGGGGGGGGGGGGGAAACGAACAGACTCCACCGAATCCTGATAGGATGATTGAGGGTGATATCTTAAGAACGAGGGAAGTCGTTTTTTATTTTTTCTGCTGAAGGAGTGGATATGTCATAAAAGGCAATCATAAAAAGGGGATAAGCATTTGAGACATGGCAGTAAGAGCGAGCTGCAGGTGTGCCGATAGCTGACAGTCTGTCAGCGTTCCTCGCCGGCCACGCCCACAAGCTGACATTTAAGTAGAGAATGGCAGGCTTGACGACAGATGTCTTGCCAAAGCAAATAGGACGGCTGTATATAATTACAAAGGTGCTCTCATCAATCAGAAGGCCCGGTTTTTCTATTTACACAGTTCGCTCGCTGAATCCCAAACATGTCAGCTGCTATGCGTCCCCGGTTCCAAAGCGTGGGTCCTTGACCGCGGCGTCTCACCTGGGGGGGGGGGGGGAGACGACACGGAACCGGGGCGGTGCCAGCCTACGGTCGTCTTTCCAGCACATCTCTCAGGGCGGACACAAAGCCGCCGTCTGTTCCGATGGCAAGGGTCATGCAGTGCATGCGGGTTACTGCAAACATATTTCTGTACATACTTCCACTAGGAGGCATTAACCTATTTATTTATTTATTTATTTTAAATCTGGGCCGGGTGGGGGGTGGGGGGCGCTCTTGGGTGGACACAGCAGCGTGATTATTTTCTACAGACTTAAGCCTGTTAGTAAGCAGTCTTCCAAAACAACCATTTGCGCGGCTGATTTTCTCTTTGTCTCCCTATCTTCCTCCCCGAAAGTGGCACATTTTGCACGGTTAGGCGGGCCCATCCATGCGGGTCTTTCACTCCCCATTTCACGCTGTAATAAAACGCAGGAGTTGCTACACTGGGTGGGGGGGGGGAACCTGAAAGGCATTCTGTGGGGCTGATGAGAGAGTCAGGCTGAATGGCAGCCAGTGCCACGGCCCGTCTTCACTTTGTCACGGCTCAGACGGCGGAGGTGGGTGGAGACAGACACAGGGAGAGAGGGAGAGCAAGAGAGAGACAGACAGGGAAGGAGCGAGAGGGAGAAAGATGGGGAGGGAGCGAGAGAGAAAGACAGGGAGAGAGAGAGACGGGCAAACAGACAGGGAGAGACAGATAGGAAGAGAGCAAGCGAGAGAGAGACAGACGGAGAGCGTGAGAAACAGACAGATGGAGAGAGAGACAGACAGAGAGTGAGAGAGACAGACAGACAGACAGGGAGAGAGAGAGAGAAAGAGCAAGAGAGAGACAGACAGGGAAGGAGCGACAGAGAGAAAGACAGGGAGAGAGAGAGACGGGCAAACAGACAGGGAGAGACAGATAGGAAGAGAGCAAGCGAGAGAGAGACAGACAGGGAGAGCGTGAGAAACAGACAGACAGATGGGGAGAGAGACAGAGACAGACAGGAAGACAGCGAGAGACAGACAGAGAGTGAGAGAGACAGACAGACAGACAGGGAGAGAGAGAGAGACAGACAGATGGAGAGAGAGAGAGACAGACAGACAGGAAGACAGCGAGAGACAGACAGATGGAGAGAGAGACAGACAGGGAGAGAGCGAGCGACAGACAGGGAGAGCGTGAGAAACAGACAGACAGATGGAGAGAGACAGACAGACAGACAGACAGATGGAGAGAGAGAAAGAGCGAGAGAGACAGACAGATAGAAAGCGAGAGAGAAAACAGGCGTCCCAGAACTCCTTTCCTCTGCGGCAGGGGCGAGGTTATCGGCGTCCATCGTTAAAAGGCTCACCGCCCCAAGGGAGCAGCTGGAGCAGCATAAACTACGAAGGAAGTGTATGTATAAAATGTCACAGAAGTGTTTTGCTTCGGTTAATGAAGCATGAACGGCTACCAGTCAAGGCTGCCCCAGGCTTAACAATACGCAGCACAGACATAATAAAGGATGGAACATAATTCTCGGTAATACAGACTAAAGACATTTTCCCATACGCCGAGGGTGTATCCATAGTCAAGGACAGAGACCTGGGCGTGCTTGCTTGCGTGTGTGTGTCGCACAGTATCACAATAATCATGGAATTTTACACAATACTGATGTATATCACGATTTCTATAGAGCCGGGTAGTATATCAATATAATATCAATATTGTGATATGAGACTAGATGTCATCTGGGCTTGTGGTTCTGGTAATTTGGTGACATGACTTACATGTTGTCGTTTCCTGGCCTTGAAGGCTGCGTTAGAGTAAAGCAATGCAATTTTCTGAACTTATTCGATCGCCCCGCCCCCCTTTTTTTCTCTCCCCCAACTGTACCCGGCCAGGTACCCCAACAAACTTGTGCTCTGGCAGCCATCTGATGGAAAAAACTCAACGTGGTAGAAGAAGAATCACCTATGTGGACAACCTGTGAAGGGACACGGGTGGAGAACGTACGGGAGCTCAAAACGATCGTGAAAGAGCGGGATGGTTGGAAATGCTGTG
>NC_079221.1:7955950-7983672 GCF_029633865.1 Lampris incognitus | reverse complement strand
GTTTCATTGCTGCGCAGCGCTCTCCGTCGTCTGGCGATGACCTTCGTTACGAAGGACAGCGGTGTGCAGAGAGATCTGCCGCGGTGGTAAAAGTGGAGCCGTTCTGCTCTGGGAGAACGGAAGGGGCGGATGAGAAACCAACAGCATCCACACCACAACCGCGGAGAAGTAGTCCGTTCTAGCACAAGGAAGGAGCGCTTCAAAGCACCTCGGTACCTCCGTGTTCTCCGTTGCAACCCCTACCGCCACATAGGTCGTATACCCTCTAATACGACCCACAGGAGCGTTTCTTAAATTAGCGCCCCTACCGGCGGCAGGAGATATGCCACAGATACCTTTCGCCATCTGTGCATTGTGGGTTTTTACCTACTTCCTGACGTCCTTTTTACGACGCCTCACAGACAGGCTAATAAAGCTAAGTAGTCAGTAAATGGGGATAAAAACAATCTGAGAACAGGAGAATATGTAGTCGGTGCGTGTTTGTGTTGTTTCGCCGTCTAGTGTCGTAACTAAGATTGCTATTGGCAGCACGACCGCTAGAGGTCGCTTAACTTTAAAACGTGGCTGCAGGTCGTAAAAGCTGCTTGCACAAACGACCTATGGGGTCGTTTTTTTAGCGGAAGGCGATATGTTGCACGCACGCGCGCGCGCGCACGCGCGCACACGTGCACCCTGGACGCTGCGCTGTTTAAAAGCTGGTAGAAATATGTGGAAATAGGTTTGTGTTGGTCGTGTTTCCAGCGGGCTGCACGTTTCCAAATCTCTCGCACGGGTTCACGGCTCAGAAGAAGCACCAAGAGACATAACTCTCGCTTATACACCTGTAACTTTATCACTGTCACATGGCTGAGAGAGCGCACGCCATGTTCGAGCAATACATCTTCAGCTTCCTGGAGGACTTGAGAGAAGAAGAAGAAAAAAAAGAAGATTGAACTTCACCTTTAAAGCTACAGCCCTGAAAGACCATCATTTTTTTTGTTGCATTTAATGATGCTGGAGTGATGCTGGAGTATTACTGGGAACTGGTAACAGATGTTTGATCACTCCAAATCCTCATTTCCATTCTAAATGAAACCAAGGTGGCAATTATTTCCATGTAAATCTCAGGATTGTAGTTTTAACATTCATTTATTTTTGACCGGCTAAAAAAAAAAAAGAGCTTCTGTAATACACTGGGAACTTGTTCCACTTTTGGAATACATGTGAAAATCCATCACTAAGGATCCTGTCCGTGAAGGATTTGTGTAAATTGTTGGCATTCAAGTTTCTGCTATTTGCCGTCAAGGCCAAAGCTGTCAAAAGAAAACATCTGTTTCATGAACCACATTAAACAAAGCAATAAAAGGTGCAATTACGGTAATTATGTGCAAATCTAATTAATTCAGACTTGAGATGGGAAAAGACCTCTTCTATTTTTTGCATGGCACAAACAACCCACATAAAGCATTCCCTAAAACCCTGCGCGCTTTGACAGCCTTAAGTGGGAAGTGTGTAACATAATTCTTTCAAATTGCAACCAACTAAAACAGCAAACCGGCCCGGCTCTAACGGAGGGAACCAGTGGCGGCTGGTGCTAAAAATGTTTGGGGGGGGGGCGCAGTTTACCTTGGCGCAGCACACCTGAGAGCTGCTTTACTGTCCGCGCAGTCACAGAGTTATTAAGAAGGACGACGTAGCCTATAGATTTTATCAGGGCTCGTAGACGGTGGATGATTGACAGTCCGAGACGAGGCGTCGTGGTGGGTGTGAACATGATTGACAGCCACGAGAATTGTCCAATCACATTAGATCAAAAAACATGAAAACAATACCAAGTCGCTGCCAATAAAAGTGGGAGTGTCTGGGCAGCACAGAACTGCGCCCCCTGGAAAATCTGAAGGAACCAATCAGACAGCAGCCTCAGGTCACCTGCTCGCCACAAGTCTGAGGGCTTACATAAGGTGTGGTTTGGCCGGCGCCCTCACCAGGAAGTATATGTATTCAGACAGGAAGTATATGTATTCAGACAGAAAATCAACCAAACACCATTTGAACTAATATTTAATGGCTGCTGACAGGCGCTCACAGACTGAAAAACACTTTTTATTTCATAATTATTTGAATTATAAACAACTAAATCATACTTAACATGTTTAAGTAGATTTTATCTGTTGGTATTTGAAATGTATAAGGCGAGGCGGGGCGGGCGCGGGCGGGCGGGGGATAAGACGGAGGGGGAGGCCGAAAAAAACAAAAACAGAACATCTTTCTGTTCTGCTTCTATGAGACGGTGAGTAAGCGAGCAGGTGGTGTCACAGACATTCTCCGAGTATCACTTTAATTATTGATTTAAATGCAGTTGAGGGTGCAGACAACAAAGAGCCAAACAGGAGCAGCTTGGCAGAAGGGGGGGGAGCAGGAGGGGAGGGGAAGGCGGGGGTAGTCCATGAATTATACATTCACCCCACAATCAGAGGTGCCTGCCTTATTTATGAGCAAAACAGAAAGAAAAAAGAAAAACCCCGCACAGTTTTTTGCCAGAATTCAGTTTTGTTTGGGGTCGGAATGCGATAGCGGTTTTACTTAATACTTAATCGGGTTTCACCCAAGACCACCACGCCCCCACCGCGAGAGCTCTTGACTCTTACAGGTTGCCCCGCCCCCTGGCGTTGACATCGCTACGCCGCGACATAGAGTCAAAATTACAGCGGCCGTAACGCGAGCCCCTGCCATCACCCTCCTCCTGGCTCGGCTTACAGTTCCAGACTCAACAGGATGTGTCCGTCACGTGGGGGTCAGATCGGCGATCGTGACGTGGCCTGGGAAAGCCAAAACCTCCACCCTCTCGTTTAGGCCCGCTCGGCGCTCCCACAAGGCCCCCCCCCCCTCCCCGCCATCACGGCGATGACACGGGCTGCCACAGTATGAGACGCGGAGCTGAAAACGGGACCGTACAACAACAAACCCAGCCATTAATTTCAATTTCCTACACAGCAGATCTGAAGCTCCGATAATCGGCTCACATCTGAGGGGTTTTGTTTTTTTTCTGCTGATGCCTTCCACTGTGAAGAAGATTGTAGGGGGGGTGGGGTGGGGGACTCGGCCTTGCCAGCGTGTTCCCGCTGTGACCGCCGCCTAGCTCGAACCGTCTCAATCCGACCGTCGCCTGAAAGGAAATCGAGGGGGGGGGGATGTTTGAAGCGCGGGAGATTTTGTCACAATGTAGGTCAACATGTGTGAAGAACACGACGAGGCTTCGAGGGGAGGAGAGCTGCCCTAATCCCGGCTGCAGTCACATTCCACCACTATCTCCTCTTGTTTATTTGAGTCTGGAAAACACTTCAGAGCCACTAATCCCACGTAACACCCCCGCCCGTCCCACCCCCACCCCCTCCAACTCCCACTAACATGCTTCGTAATATACCGGTGGCCCCCTTCCTGACTGAATGAACAGTAACCACTTGTCCCATAGGGGAAGACGACGGGACGCAGTAACAATCTAACATTCACACCAGCCGGCACAAAATCATAACAGTCGCCGTTTTTGGATTTCCCCTTACCCCCCCCCTCTCTTTTCCCCCCCCTCCCCAATTATACCTGGCCAATCACCCCGCTTTCTGAGCGGTTCCGGCCGCTGCTCCACCACCTCTGCTCACCCGGGGAGGGCTGCAGATTGCCTCCTCCGATACATGTGGAGTCGCCAGCCGCTTCTTTTCACCTGACAGTGACGAGTTTCGCCGGGGGGGCGTAGCGCGTGGGAGGATTCCCCTGAACAGTTCCCCCCTCCCCCCTGAACAGGCGCCCCGACCGACCAGAGGAGGCGCTAGTGCAGAGACCAGGACACATACCCACATCCGGCTTCCCACCCGCAGACACGGCCAAGCCGGAGGTAACACGGGGATTCGAACCGGCGTTGCCCCTGTCAACGTTTTTGGATTTCGGTAGCACAAGAATAGCGGTCCAGTATGAGGCTCGTAGGTGGCAAAGAGGTTAGGATTTACACACGGTGCAGTTATGAGGCCTCAAAAAGACGGATCAATACCAAAATGGGTGTATGGTTTTCGGGGTTTTTTTTGGGGGGGGGGTTCAATGTAAACACATTAGCCTGTCTGCAGAAATCCTGCTGTGAATTGCTGTGCTTGAAACAGTAACCTCGAGCTGAAAGGCTAGCTGAGCTGGATATCCCTGAATGTTTGACACACATTCTGGATTATCCCCCCCGACAATGTCACAAACTATGTGCACGGATGGGATTTGACAGCTGGGCCCAGATGCTCCGTAAATAGTTGGACTGACTTGATAAAACCGTTATTTACGGCGAATATGAATCAGTTTCTAAGCGCTCGCACTTAAACCTCCTGGTGTCCAGCGAGACTGCGGGGAAAGATCAACCGGGTAGCCAAAGGACCGCGTCAACCGCAGCCAGATCCCCCCCCCCCCCCCCAACGACTCCGGTCGCTCGTTTCTGCAGGCAAGAACGGACGAGATGGGTCAAGGAGAGGATGAAAATATCGACAGAGGACTTCAGATATAAGCTGATGTCGACAAGGAATTCGGCCAACACGTCCCCAGATTGGGAGCAGATTGTCTCCGTGAGACCGGTCATTATTGCTTAAAGAGGATTTTGCAGAAGCTTTGATTGCCAGTAATCCTTCGAGGGAATTAAACCCCATCTGACGTGTGAAATCTGACTATCGGTGAAAGTGACTTCATCCTACCGAGTAAACGGTCAATACTCAAAGGGTGGGGTCGATAAAAAAAAACACCCCAAAGCCGCGTTTCCACCCAAGTGTTTTGATGCGAATTTCGAATTGACGAAGCTTCACCGAGGTGCCAAGTGTTGGACGCGATCCCCCAGAATCTGCGTGGAAGTTTGTTCCCACTCGCCGGAGGGAAGCGGGAACTTCTGATTCGATATAAAGCAACGCGAGAACCTGCGATGGGTATTTGCCGAATAGAGAAAATGAAACGCGAATAGAATTTAATCACCTGCTTCTTCACCCCCCCTCCCCCCCGCCCTTTTTCTCCCCCCAATTGTATCCAGCCAATTACCCCACTCTTCCGAGCCGTCCTGTCACTGCTCCACCCCCTCTGCCGACCGGAGGAGGGTTGCAGACGACCACGTGTCTCCTCCGATACGTGTGGAGTCGCCAGCCGCTTCTTTTTACCTGACAGTGAGGAGTTTCACCAGGGGGACATGGCATATGGAGGATCACGCTACCCCCCCCCCTCGAACAGGCCTCCCGACCGACCAGAGCAGGGGAGGGCTGTCGATCCGGGGAGGGCTATGGACTACCACGTGCCTCCTCCGATACATGTGGACTCGCCAGCCGCTTATTTTCACCTGACAGTGAGGAGTTTCGCCAGGGGGACATGGCACGTGGGAGGATCACGCTATTTCCCCCACTCCCCCCCCCCCGAACAGGCCTCCCGACCGACCAGAGCAAGGGAGGGCTGTGCCTCCTCCGATACATGTGGAGTCGCCAGCCGCTTATTTTCACCTGACAGTGAGGAGTTTCGCCAGGGGGACGTAGCGTGTGGGAGGATCACACTATCACCCCCCCCAACAGGCGCCCCGACCGACCAGAGGAGGCGCTAGTGCAGCGACCAGGACACATACCCACATCCGGCTTCCTACCCGCAGACATGGCCAATGCCGTAGGTAACGCGGAGACTCGAACCGGCGATCCCCATGTTGGTAGGCAACGGACTAGACCGCCACGCCACCCAGACGCCCCCATGTTTCTTCATCTTAACCGGTCCGTCGTTGTTGTGGGTATAAAGGACACAGTACACGTCCAGGGCTTCCCTCGTCTTAACAGATCTGATGCAAACGCGCCTTAATTCTCGCGGTCTATTTTGTGGCACTTAACAATTCGCTCGAAAGTTGGATGGATACATCACCACCGTGACAGTGACAAGAGCTGTTGTGTGGGGGGGGGGTAGAGGACTTGGCAGATATTTATTTTTTCGTCATAAATGATTTACACACGTATCCCCCGTCCGACAAAGGGGTAAATAAGCTGTGCAGACTCCGCCTGTAAGATATGAAGGGATGCCACTGGGGGGGGGGGGGTGGAGGAGGAGGAGGAGGTGAGTCGAAGCTGGTGGTTTGGTTCAATTGCTTTTCAGGCTCCTCTCCTCTGCCTGTGTCTTTGGTCTTGCTGTGGGGGGTTTTCTCTCCCTGCCACCCACCATGTGAATAATGAGCTCCACAGATAGCCGCCAATGAAGCCCCCCCACCCACCCACCCACCCCCGCCCCCCCTTCAGCCAATGAAACTTAACAGCCATGTCCAGATCAGGTCCTTCCTGCTGGGAGTGACCAGCCCTGCCTCACACTCCTCCGCCACCCACCCACCCACACACAGACACACACCCACACCCACACAAGTGTCTCGCTGATCTCCTGCATGTGAAGTAAAACTAACCCGAGCAATCCTTATCACATTAAAACTGTGTTCATACCGATGTGACAATCAAGGACGTTGTTAAATAGTAACGGGGGGGGGCGCGCGGGGGGGGGGCTCTCCTTCCGCTTGTGATTCACTGTTTACTTTAGCAGTTAAAGCGGAGCCCGAATCCAGACAGACGGTGCACACTTGTTCCCACACCGGGGTGCTTTGAGGCTGCTGCTGGTGCTGTTGGTGGTGGTGGTTGGTGGTGGTGGTTGTTGTCCTGTTTTGTGCGAGGGCCGAGCCGGGTGTCGAGAGGGACGTCTGGCCCCCGACGCGACCAAAAGGCGCTTTTGAAGTTGTTCCGAGCGCCCAGCAAACCCGTCCGTAAACCCTCCGACCGGCACCTACTTTATCAAATCTTTACACTGCCCCCCAAAATTTACAACCCGCCGCCGGGGAAAAGGCGACCGCACTTGCCCGGGGCCCCGCCAACCAGGAATGTGATATTTTCCCTAAGTACGTGCTTGTGTTTTTCTTTTTAATAAAGATGAATGTATATCCGGGGCTGCGCCAATGCTACCAATTTGGTTTTATTGGCCTGATTGACCCAGAAAAACACTACTGTTAGGGTTGTTGTTTTTTTTGCCTTGCGTGAGAAAACGTGGGGGGTTGGGTAGGTGGAGGGTTCAACGGCCGGCTTTTGAAAGACACTTTTGAATGCGAGACATAGCGGCATTCCAGCGATTGCTATTCAGGCGAACGGCTCCAAAGCTTCCTAAATGTAAAGGAGACTGGGACACGTGTAGTCCAAGAAGACTCGAGACACCCCTTGTTCGTATTCTGGTATGCGCGACTCGGGGCGGTGATTGGCGCCGAGCGAGGCCGGGGACTCAATAGAGGCACCTGGGATATGGACTGCGGCAAACATGCATGACTCATTCATTCATTCATTCATTCATTCATTCATTCATTCATTCATTCATTCATTCATTATCCAAACCGCTTATCCTTACTCGGGGTCGCGGGGATGCTGGAGCCTATCCCAGCAGTCACTGGGCAGCAGACGGGGGAGACACCCTGGACAGGCCGCCAGGCCGTCACAGGGCTAAATAGTGCGTGAGAGAATGTAGCTGAGAACTATGGCCTGCACACCCTCTCTTAAGGCCGTGTAGGCCATAACTCATAATACACGGCCTTTCATCAGGGAGTGTAGGCCACGATGAGAACCATGGCCTACATCGCCCGGTGAGAGGCCGTGTAGGCCATAGTTCTCATAATTCTCATTTTTCCATCATTTGTGGTCTAATCACTAATGGGGACACATTTTTGGAATTGGTCCAGCATCAATAATAATAATAATAATAATAATATTAATACATGCACTATGTGTGTGTGAAAGAGTTTGATTGTGCGCACGCACGACTCACCGTCGTCAAAATTGCGTGGCTTTAGCCAACGTTGCTTTTCCCGAAACTGTTCCGTTGGCATGCTCTCGATAAACAACGTGCAGGAATGTGTCGGGAAGGCCGAGGAAGGCGAGTCAGTTGGCCCACCACCGAAGGATGTTACGGCAAAGATTAGCGGAGCATGTCCATGTTCCTTCAGGCCTACGTTCCCTCAACCCTGTTTCACTGAACTTACCCAAACTTAACTCGGCCCGCCTTAATCCGCCCGAACCTCAAGCTCTACCGGACGCTAGCCTTAACCGATAGCTAACCTTATTGGATAGCTAACCCACAGGGCTGAAGGAACCTAGGGCTGACCCCGAGATTAGTGGTTTAATATTCTTCAGATTAATGATCGCCGCTCTCCTACTCACTCTTTTCCCAGTAACGTCTTTCTTTTCTTCTTTCTTTTTTTTCCACCGGAGGTCTTATATTAAAAAAATAAAATAAAACACAACATTCTTTCTGCTAATAGGAAATTCCCCGCTCTTTCTTCTTCGGAAATACTGGAATAATGGGCGTGTTCCTTGCGACTCTCCGCAGGCCAACTCAGTCAGGCATGATGCACCAGCCCTTTGTTCTTCTCTAGCCCTCAGAGTAGTTTGAGTAATGAAGTGCATTACTTATTTGCGGACCGGCGCAGAGCTGCCCCAAGTCAGTCCTAGCATTTGATTTGGAGGCTGAATCACACCCATGGGGGAAGCAACCACGTTAATATCAGCCACGTCCTGACCGTGGAAAGCTTCTTGGCCGCTCCTGCATGCTCTCTCATGCTCACACACACACACACACACACACACACAAAACTCTTATTTTATTTTTCTTTCTATTTTCTTTGCACCAGCAGAAAAGGGAGAACGCCCTGCAGTTTTTCAGCTTTCAGAGCACCGGTCCAAAGTCCTCAAGTGGGAAGCCTTAACAGTAGAGAGAGACAAAATGACAATAGCTCATAGAAATGCCTGCTGCCTGTCCTCCTGGTGTCTCCCTGCTGAATAATGGAGTCGGTCTGCTGGGTGGCTGGGCTTGCGGGGTCTGTGTTACGGCATGATAATGACTCCCCTGCTCTCCAAGCGCCAACTCGCTCCGTTCTGGGGCGAGGGCAAGCGGGTTAATTACCATGACAATAGGGACGCTGGGAGTCGGGCTGTCTCCGGACGCGGCGTATATGAGATGGCCGAGATGACTTTCCCCATCTCGAATGGAAACGGGAGGCTTTGATTTCCTTAAAACGCAGACAGATGGATGGATGGGGGGGGGGGGGGGTCACTGCATCTTTGTCTAAATAATTAAGCAAGCCTTCCGCACATTATCTTCACAGGCAGGCGGGCAGGGAGCTCTCTATGGTTCTTAAACAGAGCCCTGAGTGGACAGGCCTCCTGTCCTGCCGTGCTCCCCGGGAGCCCACGCCTTTGTCTCTCTGTTTGACTGTGTGCTGTTCATGAAGTGAAGAGGCTAATCACTGGCTGTAGAGCCATTCAGCTGGAACCACTGTACAGCATGGGCCCATTTGGTGTAATTGTTAGAGCCACTCACAATAGCTCAGTGTTTTGACACAGACACAGCCGCCCAACCCCCCCCACCCCCCACCCCCACCCCCCACCCCACCCCCCTCCGAGCCCACACTCCAAGTCAATGATGTGGACACGGACTGTGTGTCAACGTGCGGTTCGCAAACACTGTCATTTGGCCCCCAAATGAATCTTTGGCACTTCACGCCGACCTACATGTGGCCAAAGATCCCGAGCGGCTGAACCAAAAACAAGACTTATTTGCTTGGCCACAGGACAAGAATAAAACCTCACGGGGGACCTCTTGAAACTATATGGAACGCCAGAATAGCACAGTGCCGTAATATTAACGCATTATTACTTTTTAAGACGTTACATCAAATTAAGCCTTCAATAAATTCTAAACCCCGGCTTGGACACTCTCGAGAAGCGCAAAATGACACGCTTGTTGGAGGAGGGTGGACAAGATGTCCATTAAAGTACCTCAGACGTTTTCGGCGATGTTATTTGGTTGATTGTGAAAACAGTGCGCTGCGCTTGGACTTTAAGCCAGCAAAAAGCTTTTTCAGACATAAAACTCGGATGAATGACTGGGGGAAGGAGACGGTGCCAAGAGCCGATGTTGGCCATCGCAGTGGAAAGGAGAGAAACAAGTTTTACTGCATTATATTGAAAACAAAAGCGGCGTGCCTTCTGAAGGAGCAACAGCTTGACTCTATAACACCCCGGCAGAAACAGCACACTGACGACCCAAGGCAGGCAAAAAGACAGAGGAATAATATTAGGGGGCGTCCGGGTAACGTAGCGGCCTATTCCGGTGACCTACCGACACGGGGATCGCCGGTTCGAATCCCCGTGTTACCTCCGGCTTGGTCGGGCGTCCCCTACAGACACAATTGGCCGTGTCTGCGGGTGGGAGGCCGGATGTGGGTATGTGTCCTGGTCGCTGCACTAGCGCCTCCTCTGGTCGGTTGGGGCGCCTGTTCGAGGAGGGGTGGGGTAGTGTGATCCTCCCACACGCTACGTCCCCCTGGCGAAACTCCTCACTGTCAGGTGAAAAGAAGCGGCTGGCGACTCCACATGTATCGGAGGAGGCATGTGGTGGTCTGCAGCCCTCCCTGGATCGGCAGAGGGGGACGGAGCAGCGACCGGGGCGGCTGGGAAGAGTGGGGTAATTGGGCCAGGTACAATTTAGACGATTCTGGTGCGTTAAGCTAATACCATCGCTAACTGTTAGCTTTGTAACCGGTTATTTTCTTGCCCGGTGCGGGATTCGATACGAGGTGTACTGCACCACAAGGCGACACCGCTAACCGCTCGGCTAAAGGGTCAGACCCGTTAGCTAGGGGGCTAACGTGTCTTATTGGCAGTTTACAGCTTTATTTTCGGACGGATGATTAATCTGATTTGGTCAGCAACTCCGTTACGATTACGTATTTCCTCAGTTCACATCAGCTTTCTTTAAACCCGACTGGTTAACGGTCACAAAACGTTTCAATTTGATTTTCACGAACTTAAGCGGGGACCGACCGTTCGTGAAAAGTCTACCCGGCCGCGGTGACGCTCGTCCGGCCTCACGTCACAGGAAATTCCGCGGCCAAACCGGAAGTTAATAATACGTTTATGGAAACGAGCTCCAGGCCCTATGAGCGGCACTACAGTCACTCCGGTAATATAATAAGACTCTCCTGTATTTTTAGATTCTATTAATTGAATTTTATAATTGAAAATTAATAGACAGCAAAGGCCCAGCTAGCCATTAGCTCTAATCGGCTAAGAATTATATCTGTATTGATTGGACACAGTAGGGTACATTGTTGGGCGTAATTTCACCACCAACTGTAAATATTATGATAATTAAAAAAGTGGACTTTACAATTTGATTGATTTGATAATATAATAATACCGTGTGTGTGTGTGTGGGGGGGGGGGGCTGTGATGGCCTGGTGGTCTGTACAGGGTGTCTCCCTGCCTGCCGCCCAGTGACTGCTGGGGTAGGCTCCAGCATCCCCACCACCCTGACAGCAGAATAAGCGGTTTGGGTAATGGATGGACTTGACAATTGGGAAGAAAAGGGGGGTGGGGGTAATATTTTCTTTCAATAGAGGGGGAGGAAAATCATCTCAAACTTGCATTTAATGATACAGCAAACATCACCGCGTATATTTACTGTCCCCAAAGGGTCTAAAATGATCCTATACAATGCGGCTCAGCCATTAGCGGTCGTAATGAAAAGGATCTTGGGGGTATTCTCTGGAGGGGACCGGGACAAATTCAATGACAAGACAGAGAATAATACCTTGTAGATATGCACAAGGTAAGATAAGGGATACGCTCCTATATATCTAATAGGGAGGACGGCGCACAATGGCCCACCTGCATCCCCAACATTTTCAGCTAATCAAAATTTCCATGGAAATAATTTGAATTTCAAAGGGATGTAGAAATATTTAGATAACAAACAGAGGGAGCAATTTCATGAGGCCCCCGAATACGAGACGTTGATTGTGATTAATGTCTACAGCAAATGCAAGGCCGTGTTAAATCAGCATGAGGACTACGGCAACTCCAGAATTGACTGTATTCGCAATTAATCATCGTTGGTAATCCTCCGATTGGCCCAAATGTGGAGCATGAAAGAAACATGCACATAAACTATAAAGCACAGTCCACAGACATTTCAGTGTTCAGCCTTTGATAAAACTGTTTAAGAAATACATGTTTTAATATAAAGTCCTATGAAAAATGTCCTATCCATGATTACAAGTGTTTTAAAAAGGGGCATGCGGGTAGCATAGCGGTCTATTCCGTTGCCTACCAACATGGGGATTGCCGGTTCGAATCCCCATGTTACCTCCAGCTTGGTCGGGCGTCCCCGCAGACACAATTGGCCGTGTCTGCGGGTGGGAAGCCGGTTGTGAATGAGTATGTATCCTGGTCGCTGCATTAGCGCCTCCTCTGGTTGGTCGGGGTGCCCGTTTTTTTTGGGGGGGGATAGCATGGTCCTCCCACGCGCTACGTCCCCCTGGTGAAACTCCTCACTGTTAGGTGAAAAGAAGTGGCTGGCGACTCCACATGTATCGGAGGAGGCATGTGATAGTCTGCAGCCCTCCCCGGATCAGGAGGTGGAGCAGTGACCGGGACGGCTCGGAAGAGTGGGGTAATTGGCCACGTAGAATTGGGGAGAAAAAGGGGAAGAAAAAAAAAAGTTTAAACCCCCCCCCCCCCCCATGTATAAAAGTCTGTTGCAGGATTACATCCCATGTGTCATCACCTTGACAACTGCACTGCGTGTCATTCGGACAGGTTTTCTTAACGCTGAAGGAGGAGGGGGGAAAAAACCAGGAGGGAGCAAGAGCAAAGCTGTGCAACTTGCAAACATGTGCATGAGTATTTTTATTTATCTTGTTCTATTTTCAGTCCCCCACCCAGCAAGGCGGACGGCGCTCACATGGCATTTCATATTCTGTGTGTGTGTGTGTGTGTGTGTGTGTGTGTGTGTGTGTGTGTGTGTGAGAGCCTTCCGCAGCCACAGAGGAGCATCGTTTACATTTCGACCGTGGGCGAGGGGGGTTTGATGCCCGCTGCCACAGGGTGCCGTCTTCCCCGCTACAAACACACAAGCGTTCCCGCGGCTTGGTCCCACACGGCACGACGGCGAGGGCTGTGTCGACAGCTCCAGAAGAAGCTGAGAGGACGTGTCAGCGCCATCTTTTCAGAGGGGCTGTCAACACCGGCTTGGTAACAACCTTCACTGAGACAGGGGCACCAAACACAAACAAGCCCTGTGGGACGCGTTCCGTAATGAGAGCTACTGAAAACTCCAATTAACAACAGCGGAAATAATCTTCCATGGCTAGCATGAGTCAAAGGGCAAAAAAAAAAAAACCCAGAAAAAACAAATATACATATCTTGTTCTGTGATATCTTATTTTGCAAGCGCAGAGGAGTATCCGTGAAGGCAGCATCAGTTAAGGCTGGGTAATAATTCAGTATTACTGTTAGCCGGCAGCAAAACGGGAGGGCCACACAGTAGTTCGACGCAACGTAACATTTCTTTACTTCCCAACGCACACCCCCGTAAAGCTGTCAACTGTCATAAAACACCAAAACGCGGTACTCGCGTACACACCGAGAATCTAATACCCAACACTCTGCAAACTAAGACCCGAGATATTTGAGGGTATATTATTCCAACACTAGTTTTACTTTGGTGTTACGCTTTACATTGCCAAACAATTCAATGTGATGAACCTCACATTCTTAAGCATGGCATTTTTGCATATATATTTGAGCAGATGCCGTGATATATATCAATATATCTTGTGTAAAGCTCCATATGATTGTCATGATAATATTTTCCATATCAGCCAGCAGTATAATAAGTCTTGGAGGAACTTGTTGGTCTGTCTGAAGGCTTGGTCCCCCAGCGCTGTGTAGAGGAAGCGTCTTTAGGTGCTCGGAGACTTGGTAAAACAAGTCCTGTCAGCACAAGTTGACTTGGAAATGCTTCAGTTTCATTATTCTTTGATAGGTCTTGTTTTTTTTAGCATGCATTTTGCTCTTGGGAAAAGAAAAAAAAAACAATAGGGACACATTACCTTTGAGCACTGCTTGTGATTCTGGCACCAAACCAAGGATCCATTATTCTAAAACAAAAGAAAAGAGGCACCGTGAGTCATTCATTATACAGGGTTGTGTTGAAAATGCACAGCGCAATCGTCACATCATCCAACTAAAATATTGCGAAATCTGGATGTCTTCCATCACCGTGCATCTAATTACCTGCCCCCCCTTTCCTTCTGAATAGAAGATCCCAGCTAAGATAAAATAAATACCAGTCATAATACACACCACATACCGACACACATATTTTGCAGAGTGACTTTGAGTCGGTTTAGTATGCTGAGCATGTGTAACATAATCAGGGAAGTGGGGCCGCAGCGACAGGGTGAGGGCAGACCTCTGGTCAGTTTCATCAGAGTGCGGTGACCTCAGCTCTTATAAGGCCCTGTTTGATCTCTCAACAGACATCCTCGAGGTCACCGAGCCAGGAACTGATGTCAGCACTCCTATGTAGGCTGCAGATACCACCAATTTCCTCTAATTGCTGTGGAAGTGCCACCTTCTGGGCTCCAGAAAGCCAAACATTTGGTGTCAATTGAAGCCGAGTGTTTATAATACCTCTATGAGTAAACACGGGGGTAAATGGCTCACACAAGTGGCCATTTCCTGGATTCTAATAGAGCAAGTGACTGTAATGTCAAGCCTCTGAAAAAATAATTTGACATAAATATGACGTTTAAGAAGAATTAAAGAAGTCAAAAGATTTGTCTGATTGACTTAAAAGAGGAATAGGCGCTAGACTGCTTTCTCAGTAATGATAGGAAGCCCAGGTGCTGGTTTCATGTTGACTTGTGGTCTAGGTCTTTGAAAAAATATGAAATTCATAATGTAAGGGGGAAGTGGAAGTGAGAGACCATTGAAACGAAATTGAAAATGTCATTATCGAATAAGTGCTAGTAGGCATGGTCATCTTTGCAGGTATTAGACCTGAATTTGTTCTTAGAGGGTTCTCTGCGCTTGTATAATAAGGCAATAAGGTCGGTGGGATGGAGCCAAACTTTAGGGGTCTGCAAGCAAAAGTCTGCTTAAGTTCAATGTCAAGTTCAAAGCCTTTCCCAACAATGTAATCCAGAGGAAATTTCCCATGAGACCTCAGGAGAAAACTTATCATTAGAGAGTTTAATTTGCCATCCAGTACCAGCAAGTGCTGTGCTTTTGGTGTCAAGGATAACGGTCAGGCAGCTTCAAAAGAATTTATGATTGTATGGTCATGTCTGGAACGGAGCATTTCTTACACCAAAGGTACAGATAATGATGCCAAATGCAAGAAGTCTGGGAGCTAAAGAAATGAAAGACGATAAAAGGTTGTTCTATTCAGTTGCCATGTGAAAAAGAGTAATTGGCTGCAACCTTAATGAGCCTTGCAAGCGTCAGAAGGCCATATGCCCTTATGCAGGCATACAAAGAAGACATCACCTCTGTTTGGCTGAATATTGTACAAAACATAAATTGTACTCTTCACAAATTTTACTCCATCACATGATTAAACTCATCCTTACATTAACAATACACATAAACACACACACAAACATTATATATATATATATAAAGAGAGAGAGAGAGCTGATGATTACTTATAGCATGAAACAGACTTGTACTGTCTCATAGAGAATTTACTTGACTAACTGGATTATTTTGCTCCTAATTGTTGAACACCTTCCCTGCCATTGACTGTTTCTTTTAACAAGGTTAAATATATATATACTATATATATATACTATATATATAAAATGCAGTTGGTGACACCTTGTAAATAAAACCCTGACATTCGCACAGGCAGGCAGTCCCTTAGGATAATTTATACCGATTGTCACTACTCTAGTCACTATGTCCTAAATCACCAGGCCTGTTTTTTGACACCTTTCTGCACCCATCCATCAGTGGCGACAGGGCCGGATCCACGGAAGAGCTAATTTTGATGCGTGACAGCGTCCCTGGTGCAGAGAAGCTCAACGGGATGTTGCCCCAGCTGTCCGGGCCTGACCCCACCATGTCAAGAACCAATGGGGAATAATTATAGGTCAGGACTTCATCCCTTTGACTCACCAGGACATTCCTCAGCAGTCTGAACATTATGCAGTCCTGATGACTGTCAAGGACTCCATGTGGAAGAATGCTTTCCAGATATCCTTTAATGTGACTTAGGTTGCATTTGAAAAGAAAAGCCAAGGTAGGAGGCAGTGCTCACTGTTTGTGTTTTGCACCCACAGCTTATTTTAAGTGTCACCGGTGGAGCCACGTAAAGAGAGGACCCATCCCAGAGACATGTTATGGCCGGTGTCAGCTGAGAAGTCAGAGCAGGTGGCCAGGGGCCATGTTGTATTGTCTAGACATTTGCGAGGAACACGGGCAAACCCTACGTTTACCTTTGAGGGCAGCATTCCTCCTTTTGAAAACGGAAAATCTTTTGTCCTTTGCTGGCCTCTTTCATTTGAAGGAAGGCAATCTCCAGTTACTCAGGCAATCTTTCTTCACTGTGCCAGTGTGTGTCCAGCAATTACTGTGTTTTCGTTAGGGCTGAAAAACATATTGTTTCAGAATCATCATCGCAACGTACACATGTGCAATAGCCACATTGCTAATGTATGCAATGTGAGGCAAATTGGTCCCATCGGTCATGTTAGGCTAAAACTCTTACAGCTTGATAGAAAACTAAATCTGGCAAGGACCACTTTTTTATGACTACTCTTGAGGAAAAATGTTCTAGCACATCCGACTAATAATATAATTTAGTCAGATTTATTGGTTTGGACACCGGCCTTATTTCCCCCTCTCCACGTGAAGCTTTAAAGTGGCAGTAGACAACTTTTTTGCATGAACTTAAAACTGTGAAGTAAATGTTGATTGCACACTGTAATGGCTATAGAATAATGACACCATCAGAGTTTAAACTGGTTCCATATAAGCCTCGCTTTCACTACGTAATCCTCTCTGCCACCGGCTATGATCTCGCAGGAAAATGAAGGCTCGATTTATGACGCAAAAGGAAGTGCATCAACCATTGCGCCACCAAAATATGAAGAAGATAGCCCTTTTGTTTTCCCCGGTATCTATCGGTCGATATCCCCAGTAGTTGAAATGGCAGACGGTGGAACAACCGAAGTGACAGAGGCAGCTCTGCCCGGTAAGAGAAAAAGAACCATGTTGACGGAGGAGGCAAAGAGGGTGAAACGAGTGAACCTCGGACGGGCATTCACTCGATGAACTCTGGCTAGGGGGGGAAGATCTCGACGGGGCAACAGAGTTCGATACAACACCCAAGACTTTAGAGGGTTCCAAATTGACATTCAGTTAGCATTCTTTCTACTAGACCAGGAAGTAACACACCCTGCCTGCTTATTAATACACCCGGATGTTTTACTCTGCCATTATCCTAGCACTGAGATCAGGGTTTCTAGTTCAAACTGGGATTCTTATGCGTGTTTCTTGCTTTGGACAGTAGCCAGGCTGCTAATACACGGGAAGCGAACTGATTGTCTTTGCCAGTGCTTCTCAACCCACTCCTCAAGGACCCCCTATCCTGCAGATTTTTCATTGTAACCCTGCATAGGTAGCGCTGCTTGTACTAACTCGACCAATCATCTCGCAGCACTTAATTATGCAAGGTGTGCAACATCTGACAAAATTCATTGCTGATTGGTTGAATAACTACAAACAGGTACCTATTCAGGGTTGCAAAGAAAATATGCAGGATAGGGGGTCCTTGAGGAACACTGGGCCTTTGCGAAACAATAACATCCCTTGGAAACGCCGGGGTGGGGGTGGGGTTTGAAAAGTTGTCTACACGTGCTTTAATTTAAAAATAAAACGTTTCAAAATAACCAAGCCTCGAGGGCACATAGCCACGACTGAAATAAATAAATTGGGGGTGGGGGGGGGGGGGGACACGGAAAAAGAAAACTGCTCTCCGATGTTTTTTTTTCTCCCCTTCGCTTACAGCGCAAATCTCGCGCAAGTGCCACGCTTAAAGCCTCACGCTGGAAATGAATGGCCCGGCTTTAGAACGTGGCGCTTTTACGACCCCCGAACGTCATAACAAGACCTCGTGGACACACCTTGTTTTTTGCCCTCGCGGGTCGTCACATAAACGAGCCGTTAGAGGACTTGTAGCTTTCAGAGTGCATTAGCGCGCAGAGCCCCCCCCCCCCACCCCCCCACCCCAAAATATTTTAAAGTGTCTAAGACTAATATTTATGGCTGGGTGTTCCCCTCTGTCTATTGTACCGGGGGGTGACAAGCTCCCCAGAAGCGGAGCGAAACGTCAGCGAAAATACGTCCGAATGTGGAACTTCTATGACGACCGTCAATCTCGGGGCGTCGTAAATCCGACAGCCCGGCGGACCCGCCCGTGACTCCTCCGGCTCGGTGCGGGGCCCCCCGCGCTCCGTCTCCGCTTCAAGCTCATTCACCGCCGGTGACAATTACGAAGCGGAGCTCTCGCTCGCTCCGATGCAGGGGTGGGGGTGGGGGGTGGGTGGAGGAGGGGGAGACAGATGTGCGTGGGAGTCGGCTGCGGCGGCTGGGAGCGCTAAACTTTCTCTCGGGTTCGCTCCAGAATCCTGACGGTGTAAAAAAAAAAAAAGTAAAGTGAGCGGGGGTGGGTGGTGGTGGTGGGGGTGGTGGGGGTGGGGTGGGGGGAGAGAAAAAAACCCGATATGAAAAACACATCTTCAGATTACAGCTGTTAAACACGTCAGGAGTACAAATTGGCCCTCGCGCCATAATCCAAAATAAGTCACGGTGCGTGTCGATTACCTCGCGCTAATGAAAAGTATCAGACGAGAGAGATCGAGTCGTTACTTTTGACACATTGTTGAAAAGTCGCGCTTCCATGGATGCGGGACGCGGTTGCGCGTCTCGCTTTCCTTATCGGGTGTCGGATGACCCCCCTGAAGGATGGATGCTTTCCGACGTGGATTAAAGAGGTCTGCCGTCTCGGTCGTCTCGAGAGCAGCGCGGAGCTTTTGCCTGCTGGCTCGTCACCGTAATGAGACCCGGCGGCACTCGGGGGGGGGGGGGGGACGCGGATCCACCTGCAGGTCGTGCTGACTGAGCGTGCTCCAACACGCGGCGGCAACGGTACATTAGGGCTTAGCATATCCTGCGCTCGCGGCGCCCCCCCCCTCCCCCCGTCCCAGCATTTAGCAGGAAGGTGACCTCAAGCGCAGCAGCATCAGCAGGTCAGCGTGTACCCTCTCTACGAGTCCGCGAGGTGTGATGCTGGCATTTGGTGCAGGTGGCAGGGCCGGGGGTGGGGTGGGGGGCAGGGGGGCAAGAAGGGGAGGAGGGGGGCATATGTTTTCACAGCTGACCAGACAGACACCCCCCCCCCCCATTCCCACACGAAAGGCCTGTTGGAGAGACTCGGTGCACAAGACAGTCCTCGCGAAGTATCAACAATTGCCTTCTATTCTTAGACTCACAAGCTTGCAGCAGCAACCCCCCCCTCCTCCTCCTCCTCCTCCCCCTTCTCCTCCCCATTATAACTAACCCCTTAAAAAAAAACGTCCCCTCTCTTTAAACAAATGTTTTCTTTCCATTTTGTCCTCGGTGAAATACACCTGGGGTCAGCCTCGGCCACCGAGGGCTCTGCGGTCAATTATCAACGCTGTTAGCTCTTCATTAGTGGCGGGACTTCATCACTCCCCCCCCCCTCTCTCTCTCTCGACTGATGGCGACGGGGCTGACTTCAAGCCCCGGCTCTGCAAACCAAGGCAGCGAGATACGCCTGGAATTTCCTTGAAACATATCCCAAAAGAACAACACCGAGACTGCTTGCCAAGTTGTTCTTTGAGGAGGAAAAAAAAAAGAAAAGAAAGAAGGGGAGGGGGAGGGGGGGGGTTAATCGATGCTACTCAACACAGGCTGAGTGGGCAGCTGAGGAGAGAGGAGGGGAACACAACCCATCCGCGACTCGCTCGGTTCATGATAGCGAATTGCAATTTTGCGCCGTTTCATAATCTAACCTGGCAATTAGTGTGGGGGGGGGGGGTGTCGCTAATGAACCTAGCGGTCATAGAGATTTAAAAGCCTTGCAAATGCAAATGAAGGGAGTTAAAAACAAAAACAAAAAAACAAAAGCAGCAGATAAATAGCGGATGAAAAAAAAAAAAAGAAGGGGAGCAGAGGGTAGGAGGATCAGCAGCCAGTCCTTTCTCTCAAGTCCTGGGAGAGAACAGTGTGTCCAGTGGAGGGTGAAAAACAACTTCTGACACCACATACCAAATCACCCCCGGAGGACAGGGCTGATTCCTGACCACGCCATCTCACATGCACAACACGCATCGCAACATGCACCGCGGGACTGCCGCGCACATGCGTTTGAACGGCACTTGTGTGACCAAAAAAATAAAAAAATAAAATAAAAATAAGTGACCAACAAACCCCCCCCCCCCTAATGAATCGCAGAGAAGCGCCTCGGTAAGTGCAACACATGTGCAGCCAAAATGGGGTGAAGTCATTCACACTAATTACAGTCTTCAATATTTAATGAGTCAATCCAAATGAGGGGAAACTGACCTTACACTTTATGCCTTTTAAATGCATTAATTAGCTCTGTGTCTAGGCGTTAATTACATATTCATCACCAGGACTGAATGCAGTATAAGACCGGTGGTAACTTTGGCAGTAAACTCCCGCAGACCTTTAGTGTCTGCGAGGACAAATGCTGCAAGCATGCACACTGGGTGGTTTTCTCAGTGGGAAAAGTCATTCCCACTGGGATCATTTTTCCCTATCAGTGATAGTATCACAGAGGAGGAGGATGGGGGGGGGGGCAAAACTGTCTCAGAAAGTATTTCTGCACCATCGTCGGCACGATTTGTCTCTGCATACTAAGGACTCGAGGAAAATAATAATTAAAAAAATAAATAAACGACTATCAACTGATGAAGCAACACAATGCCGGGGTTGGAGAATCTGTTGTATACTGACTCTCTCTCTCTCTCTCTCTCTCTCTGTCTCTCTCTCTCTCTCTCTCTCTCTCTCTCTCTCTCTCTTCTTTAATAAAAAAAAAAACCATTCAGAAGTTAGGAGGGAAGGCGACCGCACGGGTCCTCCTTACCTGGGAGTGCTTGAAGAACGCGGAGATGCGAGTGATGTGCAGGCTGAGGCATCTGGAGGCGCATCTCGCTCGGTAAACACTGGCCGTGAAGAAGGAGTCGTCCTGCTTCCTCGCGCACACGCTCCCCGGGGTCGTTATCACAGTAATCCACAGACACAGGGTCACACACACGTCCACGCTCCTGGAAAACATGCTCCGACGGTGTGTGTGGTGGTGGTGTGTGTGTGTGTGTATATGTATATAGTGTATGTGTGTGTGTTGTGGGTGTGTGTGTGTGTATATGTATGTATGTGTGTGTGTTAATATCCTTCCTCAGATCGGACTACGCTAGCGCGGACTCCGCTTGAGAAACTAAAGAAACTTCAATTATACGCCGGGGAGGGGCCAGGGGGGCTCATCCGCGCCGCGATTGGCGGAGCCCGCGGTGATTGACAGCTACGGTGGGCGTCTAGCAGGTAGACTGCAGCATGGACCGTCTGGCGCAATAGTCGCAAGGTACGGGGCGTTTATTACCAAAAGAGAAGGGCGAAAAGTGAACACGCCGAAAAGGACACCGCTTTTCATTTCGCGCATGTGCAGACGGGGTGCACATTAGTGACATTGTGTCGAGCGTCATATAGAGATAGGTGTTTTATTGATAGTAGACGACGACAAACGCGAGGGACGAGGAAAGATGAATAATCCCCTTTTCGGAACCAGGGATCATTAAAGTAATAGCGGTGTAATTAAAGCGTGGCCGGTGTTTCCAGAACCCCACTCTGGGCACATAGTCCGGGTATTTGTTGTGTGGAAGAAAATCCGGCAGCATGAAAAGAAAAAAAAAACCCAGCATCGCCGAAACATCATTTGCGCTGTAAAATGAACGTGGGTTTGATCGCAGCCAGTGGGCGGAAGACTAGACAGAACTGGCCTCCGGCTCGATAAGACGGTGACACAACAGGGGAGGCGAGCCGTCGCCTCACACGCCGAACAGAACCGCGGCAGCGTTAGACCTGCTGCCACCTACTGATGGCACGACTCATCAGGAACGCAGGGCGGACGGGTCGTCCGTATCGCGCCCCTCACATGTGGCTTCCGTCAGGCTCGCCAGCGTCCCAGGGAAGCCCTCTCCCCTGGCTGAGGCCGTACGGCTTAACGGTAGCCTGGGAAGAAGAAGAAGAAGAAGAAGAAGAAGAAGAAGAAGAAGAAGAAGAAGAAGAAGAAGAATAAAATTCTACACCAATTAAAAACCCGTCCTAAACCAAATTCCTCAAGGTGGACGCCCAACTTTTGGCACCATGTCAGTGCCCGAGGCGTGGAGAAAATATGACATGTAGGAAAAGGTTGAATTCCCCTGCCATTTATTGGAGAGAGAGAGAGGGAGGGAAAAGAGGCATTTAATTAGAAAGTTCCCTTAAATGCTTAACAAGACGCTCGCGCTCAGCTTCCCTTGTGGAGTACTTCCCCGGACGCCATTACGACAGCAGCATAATGGACTTTAATAGGTGTTGCTCTTAACTATACGCACAATAGGACAGAAACAGAGACTTCCACAACATCATTAGATTTGGATTAAGGGGGTGGCTCACCCCCCCCTAAAACAATCAAAAATACACGTTTTCCTCTTACCTGTAGTGCCATTTCTCCGTCTAGATAGGTCGTTCGTACAAGCAGCTTATTACGACCTATAGTTACGTTTTAAAGTTAAGCGACCTCTAGCGGTCGTACTGCCGATAGCAACCGTAGTTACTATACTAGACGGCGAGACGGCACAAAAACGCACTGACCGCATATTCAGTGGCTCTCAGATTGTTTTTATCACTATTTGCTGACTACTTACCTTTATTGGTGTAACCGGTTATTTTCTTGCCCGGTGCGGGATTCGATACGAGGTGTACTGCACCACAAGGCGACATCACTAACCGCTCGGCTAAAGGGTCAGACCCGTTAGCTAGGGGCTAACGTGTCTTATTAGTAGTTTACATTAGCCTGTCTGAGGCGTTGTAAAAAGGATGTCAACAAGTAGGCAAAAGCCCACAACGCACAGAGGCGAAAAGTATCTGTGGCATATCTCCTGCCGCCGGTAGGGGCGCTAATTTAGGAAACGCTCCCGTGGGTCGTATTAGAGGGTATGGGTATGGGTTGGAGGAGCTGTAGAGTTTTGGTGATATCGGCCAAATGTACGTCTTGCTTTCTCTACAATGGAGTTGGACGGTAACTCGGCTTGTTTTGCTCAAAGCGCCAAAAAAATACATTTGAAAAACTCGGAACAGCAATGTCTCCAGATTTATGCCCCTGTTACTCGTGACAATCCGCAGACCTTGTTGCTAGCAGCTTCATGTAAGGTGTAATTCGGTCTGAGAAAATAGTTCCTACATGAAACTGCTAGCAACGAGGTCTGTGGATTATCTCGAGTCACCGGGTCATGACTTCTGGAGAGAGACGTGTATTTTTTTTGGCGCTTTGAGCAACACAAGCCCGAGTGCCGTCCAACTCCATTGTGTAAACCCTTTAGCCGAGCGGTCAGTGATGTCGCCTTGTGGTGCAGTGCACCTTGTATCGAATCCCGCACCGGGCGAAAACATAACCGGTGGCAGCGGTGGGATCCGGAAGTGTGCCGAAACTCGGAAGTCTCTTCGGAGCGCGGGAATAACAAAGCTTCCGGGAGAGGGTGACGACTGTAAACTACTAATAAGACATGTTAGCTCCTAGCTAACGGGTCTGACCCTTTAGCCGAGCGGTTAGTGATGTCGCCTTGTGGTGCAGTACACCCCGTATCGAATCCCGCACCGGTCAAGAAAATAACCGGTGGCAGCGGTGGGATCCGGAAGTGTGCAGATCCTCGGAAGTCTCTTCGGAGCGCGGGAATAACAAAGCGCGAGGGCGCGCTTCCGCGAGAGGGTGACGACTGTAAACTACTAATAAGACACGTTAGCCCCTAGCTAACGGGTCTGACCCTTTAGCCGAGCGGTTAGTGACGTCGCCTTGTGGTGCAGTACACCCCGTGTCGAATCCCGCACCGAGCAAGAAAATAACCGGTTACAACTCTATTCGAGAGAAGGCAGACGTCTCTACGCGGCAACTCACAACAAAACGATGTAGCTAGAGAAACGGCACCACGGTTAAGAGGAAAAACACGTATTTTGGGGGTGAACTGGCCCTTTGAATAGCCTGGCCTTGCTTGACTTTTGAGTTGTCGATGCGCTGTGCAAAACAGTTCAGCCCCCCCCCCCCCATCTCCCTCATGAAATGCTAATGCTAATGCTATGCCCTATGGTAGCAGTCCGCGTTTGTGTCGTCGTGTGGAGTGCGGGGGGAGGTGTGTGGAAGGTTTCTGGCTGGGAGAGCTGGCGTTGGATCGGCTGGGGCAGCCTGGTCTGCTGTACCCGATGGGCCCAGGGACCACGGCCCTGCCTGGAGCTGCGCCCGAAGAGGGTGGTCTGACGGGACGCGGAAGGCTAAGCTAACTGCTAGCCCACGCAGACCGGCACTTCCGACAGTCCTCCTGGCCCGCGCTCGTTCTCTGGACGGTGGAGTTTTTGGACTGTGTTGTACTGGGTGGACTGTGTTGTACTGAGTGGACAGTGTTGTACTGGGTGGAGTGTGTTGTACTGGGTGGACAGTGTTGTACTGGGTAGACTGCGTTGTACTGGGTGGACTGCGTTGTACTGGGTGGACTGTGTTGTACTGGGTGGACTGTGTTGTACTGGGTAGACTGCGTTGTACTGGGTGGACTGTGTTGTACTGGGTGGACTGTGTTGTACTGAGTGGACTGTGTTGTACTGAGTAGACAGTGTTGTACTGGGTGGACTGTGTTGTACTGGGTGGACTGTGTTGTACTGAGTGGACTGTGTTGTACTGAGTAGACAGTGTTGTACTGGGTGGACTGTGTTGTACTGGGTGGACTGTGTTGTACTGGGTAGACTGCGTTGTACTGGGTAGACAGTGTTGTACTGGGTAGACAGTGTTGTACTTGGTGGACTGTTGTACTGGGTGGACTGTGTTGTACTGGGCGGACTGTGTTGCACTGGGTAGACTGTGTTGTACTGGGTGGACTGTGTTGTTGGCTGTTTTTTCTCCTTTGTTCTCTCTGTTTTTGTATGTTTTTGGTGGTATTGTTATTGGATATGTGTTTTTGGCTTGTGTTGCACTGCCGTGGGTTGGGCGACACGGAATTTCGCTTCTTTTGTGTACGTAGTACACAAAATGATAGTGGTAGAAATGATAAACAAATTGTTCCTGGTTCCTAGTACATCCTGGGACGCGGGCATTGCCTGTACTAATGTTTAAGGATCGCCTCCATGGAAATGTACATTTCCATCAGACACCGATGCCCAGTAACAACGAGGAATATGTAATACTTAGGAACAGTTGAGCGTCACAATGAGAGAAAGGCCAGCTAAGGTCAGGCTTAACCGTCCAAATGACTCCCATTGAGATAGACAGTACAGTAGTAGCAAGGCAGATGGGTGTTCATTTCCCTGGTGGTCTCAGACACACAACGTATTCGGTGAGAAATCCCTCGCTACTCTTTAAATGTTTTAAACGCGGATGTCTGTGTACCTAAAAAAACTGCGTAATAGCTTAATTTGTTGGCTTATTACAGCCATGTGTAGTGGTGGTGGTAGTGTGGGGGAGGAGGACAAGGGGGAGGTGGGGTGGGGTGGAGGGGTTTATGGTGTGTGGTGAAGGAAACACACTGCCTGTGTGCGGTCTTAATGTCTCCTGCAGCCTGTGGGACAAGCATCTCTTCGACGCCATGCTTTCATGGACTGGGAATGGCCTCTGCCAATGGTGAACTCAGGCTATAAAGCAAGCTCTGTGAGCTGGCGTTTGCCTGGGCTGGGGAGGGATTCGATATAGGCTGCAGCCTGCGTCCCTGGTTTAATTCCCACCGATAATTTAGCAATAGGTTTCCATAAGTGACTTCTGTTGACCTGCATAAATGGAAATGCACGCTGATTAAATTGGCTCGCAATTCACGAGTATCCACTCCAGCCTGCTCTGTTGGTAGCATACAGCAGCAGCCAGTGCTAGACACGAGGAAATGTGCTGCATTTTTACATTCCCATATATGTTGAGTTTACTACCGTGTGCTTTTGGTCCAAATGCCATCGGCAAGTTTTACAGTGGAGAACTTAACAGTGAACTATACCCCGGCACCCCGAGACGTCCCTTTAAAAATTTCTTTATTCCCATTTACCTCTCTGTGCCCAGACTCCAAAAGCCATAACACACCAACAAAAAACTCCCAACAATCCTCTGACCTCATTCTGACCCCAGCCACAAGCAGACCTCTTAATATAAATAGCATGCATGTTAAGCAATAAAGACTGGTCTGCGGTTAATTGCCTCTGTGAAGTATTGGACGTGGGTGTTTTGTGCTCGTATGAGGGTTGGTGCCTGGATAAGACCTGAGTTTGTCTCTTTCTAGGGTACGCCCCCCGTGGATGACTTGACATGCTGCTATGGCAGGGGACCCGCTGCGGCCCCCGGGTTGCAAATATGTGGGCTTGTGTCACCCGATCCAACAGAAGGCGTCTGAAAAGATAACACACCAGCATCAGTTTTTTTGTGGCCTGCATGCAGAGGAGAGGGCGAGAGACAAAGAGGATCCCGGCAGTCAAACACTTTGGTATCTTTGATCTTCAAAACCTGCAGGTGAACTCATTGATCGCACCCGCGGTGTGAGGCCACACGCCTCACCGTGAGAGAAACAGCTTTTGTCATGAGCTCAACCAAAACACGAGAAGAAGAATATTTCAAACCATGGCCAAGAATCGAATCGCAACAATTCACAGGTTGGTTTTCTGTGATCACCGTGATGCTCGAGCAATTTTTATGTCCATTTGTGCATGTGAGTCTGAAACACTAAGTAATGTGTATTTATGAATCAAACCCAGATAGCATCCGGATGTGGGCCACTTCAGGCAATGATGTGGCACTGATGGCCTCCTTCTGGCCCTGACAAAATGGATGTGAGCCTGAAGTGGCCCACATGTATAATAGCAAAATATGGCCCAAATATGCCAAATCAAATGTGGGCCTTTTTCAGTGGCGCCCCCGAGGGGTGGCCAGGGGTGGCCACGGCCACCCTAATACTATCCTTGCCCCCCCCCCCCCACTGGCTCCCCCAGCCACGAGTCGCATATGCAGAATATGCTTCTGATTGTGCATAATATGCTTCTATCTGATATTTTACATTAGGTGCTGTTCATGGTGTGCCACCCCAAGATTTTCAGTGGGCCCATTTGGCCACCCCTATGAAAAATTAATGGGGGCGCCACTGGCCTTTTTTGGCAAAGATGCGGTGCTCTCAGCAACATGTAATCTGGATGTGATCCTGAAGTGGCCCGTGTGGTAAATGGTGAATATGGCCCAAATATCACAAAACAAATATGGGCCACCTTTGGCAAATATGTGGCACATGCGGCATTGCTATGGCTTGGTTCTGGCCCAGATCTGGCAAACAGGAACGGACCGCCCAAGTGCCATCATTCCACATGGTATGTGAGCCGGATAGTAGTGTCGAGTGTGGGATGGGTCCGGGCCACAGCAATTTTGCTATCTGGGAACAGAATCCTGTTGAATCACAGAAGGCATTTGTCCGGAGGGATTTGGTGACTTCAGAGAAAGAAAATACTTCTTGTTCGTCAGTGAGAGGTGTGTTGTTCCAAATTTTTTGAACCAGAAAGGTTTTAACCACAACAGTGCGAGAACCAACA